>NW_026462831.1:0-2879 GCF_021730395.1 Mercenaria mercenaria | reverse complement strand
TAAGATTTTTCACTGCATATATGCCCCAGATGATTTCTACAAACAACAAACACTGAAGTTTCATTGAAATATTATATGGATTTAATTATACCTTTATTTTAGTTTAAAGTTTGAGATTTTACACAGGGAGTCTATGATAAAGTCCCAGTAAAAAGTAATCATTACCCCAAATGAAATTAGCAGGTTGGCAAAAACTGGGTTTTAAGCTATTGCCCAGTCCCGTGGGTAATACTGGGAAAACCCGGGTTTTACTGGGCAATATAATATTTCAGTTGACAATTACTTCAAAATACATATTTCAACACTTTAGTTGAATACAACCATATAGTGATAGCAGTGACACCTGCATGCCTAATGCTATAAAAATCTATTGAATAGACATTATTATGATGATAATTGAGCATTTATTGAACAAGATAAGGGGTTAAAGTGTGAACAACTTAAAACTGCCATTTTCTCTTGAAAATCAACTTTCCCAAAGTCACAATTGTCATTTCTATCCTATTACCCCGAAACTGGGAATGATTAAAAAGATTGCAAAATGTGAAGATGTGGCAGTGTGCGGTTTGTACCAAAATTGAGACTGAAAGCTCATAGACTTTTTGCAGTGTGTTGGTTTAAGTCAGCCTTTGCCACTCTGTACTAGGGTACTGTGGCCAAAAACCTTCTAGATATATGCTGGCATCGGCTGTGTCAGCAGAAAGGGTGTTTTCAAAATTTGGTATTAGGCCATCCTTAAAAAATTGTTTGTTTGCAGTAACGCGACCCACTCACCCAAACGCCGCGACTCAAAAAAATTTTTAACCAAAACTCGGAAATTTTTTTTTTATCGGTGCCGGTTTTTTTTTTATTCTTTCTGTTTCGTTTTTTCTTTGGGGTATTAAACTATTTGTATCGCTATTAAGTTTTCCTAGACAGTGTTCTTTGAGGTTCAACTACATGAATGATCGATATGACCGATAAGAAATAAAATATGTGAATGTTACGCTTTCTGTATACCGCTAATTAACAAGTGACACAAATCGATAATAGGCTGCTCTTCTATGCATTGTTTATCAATTACTTTTACACATTGATCAATAAATACCTTTGGCAATGACGAACATTATTGTACCAAATACAAACCGCGAGAAGCCACGTGTCAGTCGGCGCGTGGCATGATTGACATCTGCCAAAAGCTGTTTAAATATACCAAGCTCCGCCTACTGCCATATTTCCCGCTTATGCGGCGAACAATATTGGAATTCACCGGGATTTGATTGACAAGGGGCAGTACTTTCGAACTCGAGACGCATAAAAGAAAATTTCCTCGGGTCAAGCCGACGCACGGGACATTTTTTGTGCGGGTCAAATACGAGTTTTTCTCGATAAGTGCGAGTGAAAACCAGAACCTGGGGTCTACCGAACGCCCTGCCGATTTCCTGATATACTACAAAAATTCATGCAAAAGTTGTTTAGAAAATTCCACATGGACAAATCGTGGTACATAGTGTTATTTTGGCAATAACTGCAGACGTATTTAACCGAGTTTTAGATTTGTAAAATAATGATTTTCTCGTACGTAAACATCTGGGATAGATAATTCTTGGATATCATTCTATCATAATTTCTCAAACAATTTTGCAAACCAAAGAAGTTATTTTTATAGCTCTTTGTGCAAACAAATAATAATTTTAGTTTCGATCTTTAGTCGTTGCATAATCTTTTTAATCTGCCCGAGGATAAAACTGCAGTGACACTGCACAAGTCACTTGGAAAGAGCACAATAAACGTCAAAAATATTAGACAAACAAAATTTTCTTACCTGAAAATTTATCTATAAAAGTTAAACATCCTTTCAATGCAATGACTAAAACCAGCGAAAGAAATCCATAATGTTTACATTTCTAGATTTTCCTATTTAAGTGAAATTAAATTTCCATGGGTCCCCTTTTTCCTATTTTTCAAAACCCAGACTTTAGAAAAATAGTTATTATTACTGAAACTTTCAGTGACTTAAATAATGTAACTGAAATTCATGCAAATGTTTGACACCTGCCATCGCAAAACTGGGTTTAACCTGTTTGACAACTGTTTCTGTTAATGTGTGCCGACAGTAGCAGATCAAAGAAAACATAGCGATCAAAGAAGACGTGTATTGTGTGATGTCATAGTGATGTCACTGCTATTGACATGTTTTTTAATTCAAGAAGTGACTGTGAAATGCTTTTATGGGTTTTTGTGTTTGACTTTGAGTACATTAACACTGGGAGCTTGATTTATTTTTTGCTGATATGGAATTAACCTAGCTTTTTTTAATTGTATTCATATTCAGATTAGGCTTTCTTGGTTAAGGCAATCATTGCAAGAGTGATAAAAAACTTTAATTTGCAGTTTAATCACATTAGATCACAAGGATAAGAAATTAGGTTTACATTGAAGGTTATGAAAACAGAATCACTGATATTTTCAGTAATTTGTTATTTACTTTAAATCAATAGACTTAAAAAAAGACAGGAAAATACATAAAAAAAAATAAGTATATTTAGTTCCATTTTCAACTTGCATGTCCCTGGCGCTATTAAAATCTTTCCACGTTTCCTAAAATCACTCCACCTCTCCCTAAAATCTCTCCTTCTCCATAATCTTAGCTGAGGAAGAAATGACTTCTTCCTAAAATATTAGCATAGCTTAAGCCTGAGTAAACAATGTAAAACAATTAAGTATTGTCTAAAAATTACATGATACTTAGGCTTTGAAAGAGTGCGGTGCTAGTAATCAGACTCAGGTCTACAGGGTAAAATACCGTATCAAGATTTTGCTATGTACTTCAATGCTGTCCACTGGAGTAGGAATCCAAAGGAATGTAATGTTTTTTATTACCCCAGCCGTGCAAGGAC
>NW_026462830.1:0-13866 GCF_021730395.1 Mercenaria mercenaria | reverse complement strand
AAAAAAAAAAACTCGAAACTGTTTTCCAGGACGCGTCAAATTAGTAACTAATATTCCGTAAGAACTGCCGACTTTTTTCAACTAAAGAGGAAATGGTCGGTTCCGGGGATCGAACTTATGCCCTCCGATCAATGATGAGCGAATCCAACAACTCGAGTCAGTCACGTTTTTATAATTATTGTGAAAACTTAACACGATATACGTTATTAAAAGAAAAGTCTGCAGCAAAGGACTGAAATTTAGGCAGTAAAAGGCCTGTAATGTATAAGAGGTGTCTTTTTTCACCTCCACGCTACCTAAATGTAGTGTGCACTGTGGCAAGATTTTAAATAAAGATTAGATCTGTACATCTTTTTACAATCCGTTTAAACACCCACGTCGAACAGTATTTAAACCAGCATTTCTCGGTCATGCAGTCAATGTAAACAGTTCATTCAGTATTTTTACTCGTATCGGAAAGGCGGAGTTACCTGTATAGAGGAGTTCCAAAATCGCTTCAGCTCGTGCTTTTGTGACGTAAAGGTACACGTCTATCGTTTAAGAAAAGGCAAAAGGGGAAATTTGATCTGCAAACAGTAGTAAAAATCCTCATATGCATTTTCAGTCTTTGTTTCGTAACAAAATAAAATCTGTGTCCGTGATTATTTTTATACTTTTCCTTAATGTAATTATAATAAAAATCATACATTAAATATTTTGATCTTCAGCCCTTTGTTTCGTAACATAATGAATCTGTGTCCGTAAATAGTAATTTACAATTACCTTTATACTTTTCCTTAAATTTTAAATTAAAAGAAAATCATACATAAAATATTTTGATAAATCTAAAATACACTTTCCCAACATAACAAGGTCTATTTAATAAAAACTTTCTTTTATTTTTATGAATACCAAACAAATTCTTATTTAACATTGTTGAACTAACAAATGAAGGTTTTGTTATATATGTTAAATAAAATTTTCATCATGTGTTTTAAATTAATCCCCCGCCGTGGCGGAGGATTATAGGAATGGTCTGCGTCCGTCCTTCCGTCCGTCCGTCCGTCCCTTTCCCTCCGTAACAAAACGTGTCCCGGGCAATATCTCCTAAACCCCTTGAAGGATTTTCATGAAACTCGGGTCAAATGATCACCTTATCAAGACGATGTGCAGAACCCATGAGTCAACCTTGTCGGGTTTAAGTCAAGGTCACAACTCAAGGTCAAATGTTTGAGCCTGCCATTTTGTGTCCGCTCAATATCTCCTAAAACCCCCTTTTAGGGGAATTTTATAAAACTGGGGCAAATGATCACCTCATCAAGACGATGTGCAGAACCCATGAGTCAGCCATGCTGGCTCAAGGTCAAGGTCACAACTTAGGGTCAAAGGTTTGAGCCCTTCCCTTTGTGTCCGCTCTATATCTCTTAAACCCCTTGAAGGAATTTTATAAAACTTGGGTCAAATGATCACCTCATCAAGACGATGTGCAAAACCCATGAGTCGGTCATTTCCGGCTCAAGGTCAAGGTCACAACTTAGGGTCAAAGGTTGGAGCCTTCCATTTTGTGTCCGCTCTATATCTCCTAAACCCCTTGAAGGATTTTCATTAAACTTGGGTCAATCGATCACCTCATCAAGGAGATGTGCAGAACTTATAAGTCAGCCATGTCGGCTCAAGGTCAAGGTCACAACTGAAGGTCAAAGGTTTGAGCCTTCCATTTCGTGTCCGCTCTATATCTCCTAAACCCCTTGAAGGAATTTTATAAAACTTGGGTCAAATGATTACCTCATCAGAACAATGTGCAGAAATTATGATCAACCATGCCAGCTCAAGGTCAAGGTCACAACTAAGGGTCGAAGGTTTGAGCCTTCCATTTGGTGTCCACTCTGTATCTCCTTAAACCCTTGAAGGATTTTCATCAAACTTGGGTCACCTCATCAAGAACTCATGAGTCAGCCATGTCAACTCAAGGTCAAGGTCACAACTGAAGGTCAAAGGTTTCAACTCTGTATCTCCTAAACCCTTTGAAGGATTTCCATGAAACTTTGGTCAAATTATCACCTCATCAAGACGTTGTGCAGAATTCATGAGTCAGCCATGTCAGTTCAAGGTCAAGGTCACAGCTAAAATCAAAGGTTTACCCTTTCACTTTCCATAGCATTGGCGGGGGATTTAGCTGTCTTTCAGACCGCCTTGTTTAATATTAATTCTTTTACGTAAATTCTCCATCGTCTTAACGAATACCGAGTTTGTCTTGAGTTTAAAAAAGTCTTTTTCAAAAGAATATTTTGCTTTAGATCTTTTTTGAGTATCAAAATCAATGTACATTTTTCAACCAAGGACTTTCGTCAAAAGTTAATAATCTGTGTATTTTTGTTACTCTTATTCCTAATTGTGCATATAGTTCAAGATTTTTAAAATGGACAACACAATTTTGTTTTTTCATTAAAGTTGGAACTATTTTTTTTACATTACTTTTTCCTATTTCAAATTTTTCTTTAATATTTTTACTATAATTTGAAAGCCATTGATCTGGTATTTTAATTTTTTTCAGGAGCTTAATGATAATCATTGTGAAGATCATGTAACTTTTTTGGATATTCAAGATCACATTCAATTATAAAGTTAGTCTCACCCCCTGCAATTAATTTCTTATATTGTTTTAGTGACCCATTTAGAATTTCCAGAGGGTAAATATTGGCACATAGCCCACCGTAAAGGTTAATGGCGTCGAGGTACATAATGTATTTTATTTGCTAATTTAGGATCATAATCTTCCATATATTTTATTGTTTGCTTTGCTGTAACGATTAGCTATATAAATTATTCCTCCTCTCAGTCCCTTTTCAATAAAAAGATACATATCAATATCAGTTATTAAATCCAGATTTATTCCAGTCATTTTTAACATTGCATCCCAAGCTGACCCAGGACTACTAAAGTAATGACAAGGTCAAGTTTATAATATTCCAAACATAGTTTTCTAAATTTTCAAAAACATCAGCTAAAAGTAAAACGTCAGTTTTTAAATATAGATCATGATATTCTCCCATTGTTTTAATCTTAAATTTATTCCAAACATTTTTAGCATGCTCATATTCATTGTCAGATATATGTGTTTCGTTTAAATTGAATAAAACTCTTCTTTAGAAAATTTAGGTAATTTTGTTTCTTTTGAATTTTTCAAATGAATCCATGTAATCATATGGATAAATACCTTTTGGTTTTAATAATTCAAGTGCAACCGAAGGTTCCAGCTTCGCAATGTTTTCTTTTTTAAATTTTTGAGATGTGTACTTAAAATTTCTGGAATTTTTTTTTACTAAGTTATTCAATGATTGAGACATAAATTGAAAACTATCTATGAAAACCAAATCACTTACCATAAATGCCATATATCTTTCCATATTGTTAGGAATTATTAATTTCCTTTTTAAATTTTCCTACTTGTTGCATTAATAAATGCATAAAAATGACCATCATAACCTCTTAAATTATGAAAAATAACAGGAATTTTATGTGTTAGACAAAAAATTAATATTACAGTCCTGATGAGCACATCCTCTAAATTTTCCCGTTATATGACAGTGATCTCTTACTCTAGTTTCATTTTCCTAATATTCTTTTTCGCAGATATGACAAACTTGTGTTTTTTTAATTAACTTTGATCATTTTTAGACATTCTCAAATCTTTGTTAAGGTTTTAATTAAATATTTCCTTACAATATTCCTCTTCCTCAAGCATTTTTTCAATAAACTTATAACTGCATTAGGACCTCTGTAAACTTGTCTTGGTTTAGTATATTTATCGTCATAAAAAAAACAACTTTATAACCGTAACCACAATCTATTTTTTTAATAAGGTTCAGTAAATGAAGATTCAGGTGATGGTAAAGCAGTTGATATTTTTTCAGTTATTGATTTAAAATCAGCATAAATTACAAAAGGTACTGCTAAACCTTTATGGTATTTTTTAAAATAAATCTAACTACCCTCTTTTGGCATTTTTACAGCTTGAACACCATTAATAGCTAAACAATTTGGATATGTTCATTTAATACTCTTTCTTGTGAAAAACATTGTAAACATGATTTGCAGAAATGTTTTTTTTCTTTATGTTTTGTTTTGTTAAACATTAATCTATTAAAGTCTTTAATCCAAACATAATGTGTTATTTCGTTATTACTGATTAGCAACATGTCACAATGTTCTTCATATTGATATTTTGAAATGTATAATGGATAAACATATTATCTTCATAACCAAATATATTAATGAAATATCATTTTGAGTTTCTATTTTAGGTATTTGATTTATTGAAACAGGAAATTTTATTCCTTTATAATTAAGATTTTCTATATAATTTTATATTTTGAAACTCTTTGAAGATCTTTTTCAATAGGATATTTGTAAGCCAAATAGCACCATCTAAAACATTCATTATCATCATTTTATATTTATCAATCCTTTTCTATGATGTTGTAATGGTTTTTGGTAATTCTAAATAACTAGAACAGCTAATGGATTATATATATATATCTATTTATATAATGAGCATCAACTGACTCTATCCTCCAGCCGCTTCCTTCTGAAATCCAATTACCAATCGTATTTATTATTTCATCAAAGTTTGGCATAAAGTTTTTTTTTATTTCGTTTGTGTTAATAATTTCTAAAGCCTTTGACTGAAAATAAGCTGATTTATATATTGTATCTGTTTTACTCATTTTTACAACAGTAATTTTTAAAACAACATTTATTTTTATACCTTTTAAAGTTTTAAGTTCAGATTTAAGAATATCAAATGAGTCTTCTATATTTAAATATAATTGATTTTTTGGATCTTGTCTATATGTAATTTTAATTTCAAATTTCTTAAAATACTGCTTTGTAGACTTCTTAATTTCTCTAACAGCCATCTATATATTATATTTAGAAAAAAAAATATCACTAAGTTAAAAAAATAAATAAAGTTTCAGAAGGAATAAAATATTTAAACTTATATCTTTTTCCATCAGTTTTTTGATATTCCACTTTTTACTCTGTTTTTCCCTTCACAGCACATTTTTATTAATCCAGAAATTAATATCAACGTCTTTAAGTGCTGCATAAGTGCTTCTATATTTTTTCTTCATTAGCATCACAGTCGGTTGCAATAACTTTTTTAGGATTGTTTTGATGATTATTTGGTCTGGGACAATAACATAATATTTCATTATTTTCCTCTTTTAACATTAAACAACTACAATCCCATTCAAATAAATTCTTTTTTAAAAGATAAGGATCTATAACATTTTGTAATTTATCAATCACATGTCTTTTATAATCATCGCTAACTATTTGATCAAGTTTTGATTTAATAACGTTTCTTCTTTTTAGCACTTTTTTATATGATTTTTTATCCTTATTCATTATTTCTCCTAAAGTGCTAGATAATTTGGCATAAAACATTCTATCTACCTTTCTATTAACCATCTATATAATATACTTATAGAAAAAAATCTTTAAAAACGCACGTAAAGAAATAAATTCAGCAATCTAAATTTAATACAACTCTTCTTCTTTTTTGTTTTTATATCCGTTAAGTTTAAATTCCTTCATATACATTTCAAGAGGCATTGAATAGTCTTTTTCTTTCTACATTTCTAACAGTATTATAAAATATCTTCAATAACTTTTTTCTCATCTTCTTTACTTACATTTCCAATCCGTGCTTTTGTTATTAGTTGTTTTATCTTTTTATTATGTGATTTTAAAATATCTTTCTTGTCTTCAACCTTTAAACCTTTAATAAATATTGTAATTACTGCTGGAACAGCGCCAGCAAATGCCACAAATATAGGAATAGCAGGCAGGAACAAGTACTAATGCAGTCGAGCAACCGGAAATACCTGCTGTAATTTGTAATCCTGTATTTACTCTTCCACAAAATTTATAACTTTTTCTATAAGCAGCAGCAAGTTTAGTCAAGTGAATAATTAATGATCTATATGTTCTATTCCATTAGAAATTAAATTTTTATTACTCATTTATATAATGTATTTTTTAAATTAAATTTTTTCCAATTCACTAAATGGTAGCCAGCTATTAAATTTTTCACTATAACCTATCTATTTTACTAAAGCTTGTTTTTTTTCTTATAGTCTCGTCTAATAACTTTTTCTATTCTAAAAACCTTTTGTTTAGTAGGTAAAAGTTCTTGCTCATAAAATGAACCCTGAATTATTTCATTATTCAAATCTTTAATAGTGTATGTTCTGGATTTGTATTATCAATTTCATAAATTATAAATATTTCCTCTCTCCAGTTTGGTGTACATCCTTTTTCAAAATGTCGTTTAAGTTTGCTTAAGCGAACTCAATCACCAATTTTAAATTTTGGTTTACTCTTTAGTACCTTTAAATTACCATATAAATTAAAGTAAACAGTACCTTTATTTAAGTTTTTACAGGCTTCAGTTGGTGTCATTTTTATACTAGAATGATTTCTTTTGTTATATTTGTCAACCATATCCTGATCCTGCAAATTATCTAAATAAGTGTAAGTATTATTTGCTGTAAATTATTTCCACATTATTCTTTTTAAACTTCTATTAAATATTTCGATTACTACAGCTTTTCCTTCATTAAATGTATGGTACATATTAATCTTATTTTTATTCAAAAATGATTCTTTTTATTATAAAATTCTTTCCTTCATCTACCCATACATTTGTAGGGTGTTCTACCTTCAGAAATTATTTTTTCAAATGCTTCAGTAACAGATTCTCCAGTTTTATTCTTTAATTGAATAACCCAAGCATATTTGCTGAATATATCAATAACGGTTAACAAGTACTTTACACCTTTATTATATTTTGAAAAAGCTTGCATATCAACTAAATCAGCAGACCAAATATCATCAATATCATTAACTATTACTTTTCGTTTCATAAATATTCATTTAATTGGTTGATGTAATTCTTCTGCTACTTTATCACTTCATGTTATTTCGGGGGTCTTTTTGAGTAAGCTTTGAGCTCCCGAGGACTTACGTCCAAGTAATACTCTATCCCCTTTTCCCGTTTTTTGACTTTCGTTTTTGTCCGAGTAAGCTTCCAGCTCCCGGGGACTTACGCCCAGGTCCAAGTTTGTATTTCGTTTTAATTGCAGGTTTTAAACTAAATGTTTTGCAATCTTTTCTCCAAATGTTTTTGATTTAGTGTTATGTAAGTTGGAAAGCATTTGCTTGTCACATGTACCTTTTTACAACCGCTGTCGTAGCAAAAGTCATGGTCCATACATACTGCGTCTAGTTCAATAACAGGAGGTCGATTATCTAAAGGATTTCCTGGCCCGCAATAGTTATATCCTGGGAGTGTTAAACCTTTCTTAGGTAATAAAGGTAACATTGCTTTATGAATATTTAAATTACCCCCTGTAATTTTAACAACTTTGATTTCAATCTTCCACAAGATGAACAGGTAGCCATTATCATTTTTCTCCCGTTTTTTGCTGTAAACATAATGAGGATTTATTTTATCAGTAAATTTCTTCTTTTCAAACAATATATTTTATTCTGTAAACTCATCTATATCAAATGTATTTAAAATTATTTAAAGACTAATAATGTACTTACTACTTGAAAATAATTAAAAATAATTTTAAATAATTTTAAATACCTTTACATTTTTCAATTAAAATAATCTGTCAAAAGTTTGCCAAGTTGGCAGACACTGCCACATTGTTGCCTTCGTGGCAGAAATTTGGCAAATATTTAAATATAAGTATTTTATCAAATTTGAATATATTAAATAACTTTGTCGAAGTTTTGCCAAATGTTTGCCAAGGTGGCAGCGACTGCCACTTTGCTGACTTCGTGGCAGGATTGTGGCAGAAGTGTTTAATCATAATTTACTAAAGGTTTTCATAAAGTAACTATGAAAACCTGTTTTACATTTGCTGAAATTGGTCAGCATTGGTCGGTTTAGGTCAAAGGTGAGGGTCAAAATGAGGTTAAACTGCGCTTATAACCCCATTTCTTATACTACTGCCGGTGTAACATTAAATTTGACCCCGTTGAAAATTGACCCCATGGGTATTTTTCAACGGATTAATGACCAATTTTCAACGTTGAAAACTGACCCGTCCCGTTATTTAATGACCCACACATGCGTAAAAAAGGACCCTCGTTGAAAACTGATCAGCTATAGTCAGGTCATATTTCAACGTTGAAAACTGATCCCAATAATCTTACGCAATATGTCAATTACCATACAGAAGAAAGATAAATATTTCTGTATTTTTCAGTAATAAAATGTTTAGGTAAACATTCGAGCGAGCCACGAGCTAATAAAACGTCTATTTTTGCTCATTCATCGGCAATAACTCTGCAGATACTGGTCAATTAAAGAAGTTAAAACCGATCTACACATCGTTGGATGTTTATTAACGAACTGATCAACTACAGTTGGGTCATATTTCAATGTTAAATTCAAAAGCTCTCATCGAGTTTGGGCCGATGGTTCGAGTGACAGTACTGACCTGATTGTTTATTACACATAATTGAATCACTTGTGTATATCTGATCATAATCATACAAAAAGAAATTATTTAATTCCGTATTTAAAGAGAGAAATTTGCCTAGTGTAAGATAAGACACTATATCAGTTTTTGGTGAGCAATTTGGCAAAATATTTGGGGGGAAAACATGTCTTTAGTTAGGACAAACGAAACATAAAACGACTTCTCATATTTAGAAGAAATTTCAGGTGGGACATCTTTAATTCCATGCTTTCAGCGGAAAGTAGGACACTTAATTGCTCTAAGCGTTTTGTGGCTAGAAAAATGCGTAGTTAATTGGTAACCAGATAAGGAGGAAAATATTACAGCGAACTGAACCTAATTGTTGATTATGATATGTAGAGAGTTTGGCTGTACTATTTTCGCATAAAGGTTCGGAATGTGCGCAATACTATCTCATTTTACAGAGTGGTTCGACTTGATTCACCCATAATATCTTAAGCATTCGTATCAGTTAGTGTTTTGCTTTTGGTCATGCAAAGGTGTTGAAAGTTATGTTTAGACCCGGTCGGTAATTTACATAGGGTCATTTTACAACGTTTACCTCCTGGGCCATTTCAACGTTACACCGTCATTACATGACAGACTATTTCTAAAAAAAGTAAATAATACAAGTTTGTAAAATGACCCTAATTATGAGATAAGATTTCAAATCTGGAAGACAAAAAATGTATCTCTTTGTGTTAAAGAGATATCACTATAATTTACAGAGATATCTCTCATACATACCTTGTTATGATCTGAAAAGATGCTCCCTGTGTGGTAGTCTCGATGTGCCTGTCGAACTCTGACCACACCCAACCATTGATCGGAAATCATTGTGTTAAAGTTTCGATAATAGTTCCCTGTCCAACATATACATGAATATGTATAGATGATCTTGCCTACCTACCTCGGCGAAGTTGTCAGTTTGAGCCCGGGGTCGGCCTTGTGAAATTATTTTTAAGAAGCTATCCAGCAAGCCTGTGATGGTTTCTGGTTCTTTTCAGTGTGTTTCTCTACTACAAACAGACGATCGACGTTTAATTTAAATTTAGCTAACCTTTAAAAAATGACCACATTACTGATCAAAATTTAACAACTGATCAGGTTTCAACGACTTTTTGATCACAATATAATGTTGAAAATGTTCGCAGGGTCAATTCTCAATGTTATAAAATGACCTAGGGTCAATTCTCAACGTTGAAAAATGACCCATGGGGTCAGTTTTCAACGGGGTCAAAATTTAATGTTACATCGGCAGGCTCCTATCTAGCCATGCGTCTACCTCTGCCATGTGACATCGTCCTAAAATATGCAGCTATCCGGCGATTTTAACTTGTAAAGATACATCTATCAGCGTAAATTCTATCAGACGTTGTTTCGTGTCCAGTAGAAGTTAACTGAGAATATTGCACGAGATTCCTGTGTTATATATATATCCGTATTTGGGTTTGGTTCCCGAACAATCTAGTTTATTTGTATGCTACGCTTAAAATAGGCCTGTTTGTTATACGAAAACTGCAGTAAGCATACATGTTTAGGTATAGATACGAGATGACAAACAGGCAATTTCGTGAAAAAAATAAAAGTAATTAATTTTAAGGATAAAATAATTTTATAATATGATAGCATGATGACTCCCCATTTCTTTGGAGTGTCACAAATAGAATCACACAGATATCCAGCTTCGAACATTGTATCATATGTATTATAATATATATTTCATATCAGCTCTTGGACTCTAAATTGTCTTATAATTCGAGGCAATTAGATTAAATGACAAAGGTGTTGTTTTTTCCATTTAATTTTGAAATAAAATACCATGTCTTACTAGTTCTTGCTCACATTCTGACTACCATAAATTTCAAGATTTCAGCTTGTATTATTTAGATAATTACTATAGATTTCCATCAATAAGATATACTAAAATTGTTCATACAATATATAAAAGTAAACCTTACATTTAAACAAGATTTTGTTTTCTATAACACAAATTTAACCATTTACTTTTGCTTTGATGTAACGATACGTAGATTTATAATGAAGCAATTAACCACTTACTATTCTGAGGTAATGACATCTTGTGATAAGTCTTAAGTTATGCTTTAATAATTGTTCCGTTTAACAAAATAACCTCCCATTTTTATTACAAAATTAATCTTTAAAATTACATTAAAACGTTTAAATTATTTATTTTTCTGTTATTTGAGAATAATTACATGAATCTAAAAGAAACTTCACTTAATATTTAGTAAATGTTTAATGATAATTAGTATTTTTTGTATTGAATTTACGTTTCCATCGAGTAGGAATTAGTTTACCTGATGAGGAGATCTGTTATAGCAATTTGCGACAAACTGTGTTTTTATTTATTAATTCATCGTATTTATTGTTTTTCAGTATGAGTTTAAGACATTACATGAGGAAAAGCATATTCAACTTTTCATATTCCTTTTATGCGTTGGGCATTTAGAGTTGCCCTTGTCGTCCGTTTGTACGTCCGTCCGTCCGTCCGTATTTGTGTCGTTCATATTTCAAAAGTGTTTGACTCAGAGTCATCAAACTCGCGGAATTGTTATTCAGCACAGGAAGATGTGCGTCAGGGTCGTAATATGGATTTTACACAGCCAGACCAGAGTTATGGCCCTTGACTTAGTCAAAAATATGCATAGAAAGGGCAAAATTAAGTATCGCATCTCAACAAGTGTTTCACCAAGTATAAAACATTACTATATTATTCAGCATGTGACGTTGTGCACCTGACATTTTGTTAGAGATATCACTCTTTAGTTCTAGCCAGAAAACAAAGTAGAAAAAAAGTACGTTGCAGAATTGTGGAATTAAATTCAAATAAATTAGATTCACCATTTTGTTTTACGTAAATGGCTGCATTTTTTTATCAAATATTGAAATATCTATAATTTTCTCACTTTTAGAAGACTAGTAAGGCAGACATAACTCTAAAATAACGTTGCCTTTTCCTTTAATATTTTCCTATCCTTAGCTGTAACAGCCCTACAGCTGGTAAGACCAAATATCTCATATATATTTTTTTTCTCTGGCTACCTTGTCTAAATGATTCGTGTACCAATGATTCGTAAATGATTTCAATTAAGAGCTGAATAATTTCAGGGGTCAGGGCAAATCACTAAATGTTTCAAACTAACAAACTTCAAACAAAGATAATCAGCTCAAACTCCTATAGGCTGGAGATACTATACTTGAATGGCCTTTTTGTTGAAGTTCCCGTCAATGTCTTTGAATCAACAACATACGAGTCCTATCGCATAGATGCTCAGCCTATGTCCTCTTACTTGAAGCTGTAATTTAATAAGATTGCCCCGACTCCAGGATGCTCAACGCCTATATGCTATCTTATGTAGCATTCAACCCCGATGCCTTGGGCTGTACTTCGCCAATAACGCTGAACTTCGTCTATAAGCTGGAGCTCTCCTACTTTCTCAGTAGATTACCAAACACTATGTCTCTGCCTCAGCTTTCGATGCTCAGCCTATCTTTGCTACCGCCTAAAGCATTCTACTACCGTTTAGGTAAACTCCTATGCGCTTACCCTATAGCTCAAAACCTTGTTGAAATTCTGCAACACTTCTTAAGCCTATGAAATTCTAACGTCTTCTTTTAAATAATTTATCCTCCCTGACAGTGTTGTTGCAATAAACTTCTTCCTCAAGGTACTGGGATAAATTATTAGTTGCTTTCCTCGATGTGTCTATATCAATCACTGAATCTCTGTCATCCATATACCTATTTATACCTTATCAGAAGTGAGCTTGATTGGTGTATTTAAAGAACTTGTTTCTGATTGGTCCAAATTTGCACTTAGTATTTACAACAGGTACTTGCTTTAACGAATAGTTGGGTTGGGTCCCTTATTGTATATAATATAACGTGTGATGCTGAGATCCATCTATCACTGTAATTAACCCAAATCGTCCATAAATGACCTAAATCCTATTATTTACAACAATTCAACTATAATTATAGAAATGATAGCATGAAAAAGGAGTAAAACACTATCACGTTATCAATATATCAATATGCAAATTATTCTGACAATCATTCAAAATATCTGAGGGGTATCTATACAATAATATTACAAACCAAGATGAGTAAAAATTCATCAAGTGATTCATGACAAGAAGTTTTTTTAAATTTTCTAATTAAGTTGTAGCGGACGCTAAATTGGCATAGCAAAAAATTCAAGGATTTTACCGACCAAGCGATTTAAGTGGTCATCAGAACACATTTAAGCCTGGTGGCTGAAAAACTGTCGGGAAACCAATTTTAACATATATAAGAATATACCACCCAACTATGATGCTGCAAACAAACTTTTATGAAGAAGACGTTAAATGTTTTTTTCTTTTCTTCGCCACAACTAATCTGACTAGTAATATTAAAGTAAAAGGTGCTTATGCAATCTGATGCCGGATCACCCCACATATACTACTTAAACGATATAACAAAATTGAATGTACACTATACTAACAGAGGCATTCGTTACGATACTCTTGTCCACATAATTGAAAATACACAAATTTGGGCCTCCTTCCAGCGCTATAACACTACCAACCAATCAGTTATTTCGAGAAATTATTGATCTTTTTCATAGTCTTTTCATAAGCAATGTCAAAACCATCTACCTTGAAATATGTAGTTTTTGTAAGGTCAATAATTCTCGATATATAACTGATAGACTGCTCTTAATTTTGTTAAATTACAATACATATTGTTATATTCTTGTTTCACAGGAATACTCAAACACCCTTTTTAAATCTCTGAATCCTCTTTTGATAAGTGGCAACGTAACGTTGCATGAGGATAAGATGGCAAAATTCATATCATTCATATTTATTTCAAATTTGACTCTTGTACATGCGACATAAATTCTGATAACTCTAAACAATTTACAAAATGTTTCTACGCAATGTCTTGGTAAGATGTACAAAAATCATTTGAATAAACAGTGAGTCAGCATTTACTGTAAAAGATATTAATTATTTTTATAACAATACGAGTTTCAATGCTCTTTCTATACTTAAAGACTGTTGTTGTGATAGTAAAATTAGAAATTTTTAAGATGATCCTTTGGAAGCATCGTAAATATATAATATCATGATGTGACAATGTTCATATTGGTCAGAAAAGAGAAAAATAAATGCTAATGAGATTTTTTTCCCCTTTTATTTTTGCATTTCGGTTTGATGCGTACACGTTATGTTTGTACGGTAATTATGTACATCTGTCTTTTATTAAAGTGTATTTTTGATACCAATACCTAATTATTTACAATTTAAAGTTTACGCATTTAACAGTTTAGATC
>NW_026462829.1:0-74169 GCF_021730395.1 Mercenaria mercenaria | reverse complement strand
ATGGTTTTAATGGCGTTTATTGACAGTGTTCATCGGGCCTTTTAGTTTGGGTGGAAATAGAACACCACCTTTTTATTGAAAATGTTTTTGTTTCATTTTAGTATACATTGTTGATTTAGACTTCATAAATTAAAAATAGTGCACTTGGTATAATATATTCGTTACGTCTTGCAAAGAAACAACAACAAAAAAACATACCTAAAAATATATGATGTTTAAATTTCATTTACTTTTCTGGTATTATATGTTGTCCAAACGTATTCCAAAAGGTATCATCCTAAATCTATAACATAATCGGAAGTACCACCCACAACTGCTATGTATCCTGCTAAACTGTAACATTTTATTAAACCCACGAATATTAGACCCACAGTAATTTTCCTACCTCGTATTATAAGTGCATGCCTAAAGAGATTTTTATCAGTGCATATGAGCATAGAATACAGTTGAAATATTTTAAATCAATTTCTTTTTGATAACTTTCAATAAAATTTCAAAAGGAGATAAATCTTTACCATTTCTTTGGCAAACAAATCACCTCCAGCGATTATAATCCTCCGAATGCTATAACGTTATCCAGGAATAATGTAACAGCAGCATCCTAAATCTGTTACATGATATCCTCCACAACCGAGTCTCGTGTAACAGTTCCTCCCCCGTGGAAGAGAAAAGGCAAAAGAACTATTTCTTTGCATCTGGGGTTGTTTCTATACATTAGTGTGGGAGCTTGTAACTTGATCTATCATTAATATTATCTTTAACCAACTTTCATTCATGTAGAAATAATACACTGCAGACACATTAAAAAATGATCTTTTCAGATTCAGCCAGTAAAGCCAATTTCCACTAGTTACACCTAATTTCCATCTTTTTCTGTCTTTCAGAATTGTTCATCGAAAAAGTGGCTTATTAATATTCACATTGAATATAATACAAAGATTTAATAACTAATAATAAATATTCTGTCTCACAAAATAATCAAAATTGAAATTTTCTGTATACACTTCTCAATATTATTTTTGTCTAGCTGGAGTCAGCGTAGAATTATTCTCATTTTAACGAAACCCTTTGAAGAAGGAGCCTGGTTATACTGTTTTGCAGATGTCGTTCAGTCCGTCTGTCAGTCTGTTGGTCGCTAGGTATGTAGACCAATCGGTTTCCAGATGATAACTCAAGAACGCTTGGGGCTAAGATCATGAAACTTTATATGGAGGTTGGTCATGACCAGCAGTGTCCCTTATTGACTTTTAGGCCAGTAGTTCAAAGGCTAAGATCACAGTGACCTGGAACAGTTTCCAGATGATAACTCTGGTACTCTTGGGCCTAGGATTATGAAAGTGAATGGGAAGGTTGACCATAACTAGCAGATAACCCCTAGATTTTGAATTTAGTAGATCAAAGGTCTAGGTCACAGTTAGCTGGAAGAGTTAAGCCTTTTCCGGATGTTAACTTGAGAACTCTTATAGGATCATGAAACTTAGTAGGGAGGTTTATCATGACCAGCAGACGACACCTATTGATTCTGGGGTCAGTTGGTCAAAGGTCTAGGTCACATTGACCAAGAACACTAAAACATTGTTTTGCCCAATAACTAGAGATTGCTTTGGTCTAAGATCAAATTTGATACAGAAGTCACTTATGACTGGTAAATAACCCATAATTATTGATTTGAGGTCAGTACATCAATCGTCCGGTGCACAGTGCCCACATGATTTCTGTTTCTTGTACAGTTACTGAATGCATCAAGTGGGATGTGGGGGGTCATTTTGTGTTCTACGAGCTGTTGTCAATGTGGAGCAAGGTTCGTGTCAATTAGGTCTGAAGTTTGAAATTTAGTGTCCAGTACACGTTGATTCTACGTTGAGTCCATGTGAAGATTTTTGTACAGGGTAATTCAATGATATACATTTCACTTTTAAATCAAACATCACAAACATTTCTAAGTGTTTTTCCACCTATTCGCCACCAAGACAATTTTCTAATTCCTTATTTTCCACTAAACGCCACTCAATTTCCACCATGAAAAAATAAAGCTATGTTCTACTTTCCACAAATGTCCACCTTTTTTTCCACCATAAAGAAAAACTATGTTCAAATTTACACCTAATGCCAGCTAAATGCCGCCAAAATAAGGTGGCTTTTGATGGCAAATTTACCATTTATGTGGCAAAAAAAGTTGAATCACACCAAACGTCAGCTAATGTCACCTATTTCCACCAATTGGCACCCTTTTTCCATGGAAATAAGTGGCAAACAGTGGCATTATGTGGCAAATCTAGGGACGGGTGGAATGAAGAGGTATTCAAAGGATGTGTTCAAATAATAGTATACAGTAAAACTCAAAATTTTGACATTATTTAATCTTGGGTAATTTTTTTCAAATTCATGTCGTGTTAAAGAAATGCTATTCAGGAACTTTAAGATACCTAGATAATTACAAAGGTATTGTTACATTTAAGTATTCTATAGTACCAACACAGACTTATTTCCCGCAAGAATCTGACATCTTTCACACATGAATTGGAGTAAAATTACAATTTAATCATCAGAGCCCATGTGATCAAAATACTTTAAACCTACTGTGTGCAGTTCAAAGTGGCATAACTTACTTTTGTCTGTTTTTCATACATCTGTATCAGACATTTGTTTCATGGCTGTATCCAATGTGTCTGTAAAAAGTATTTGTATGTTCTGTTCATTGTAATAAAATCAAACATACATGATGTATTTCAACTTCATAATATTGGATCTCTATGATTAGGCTATTCTCAATACCAAATACCAAAAAAATCGGTCCACATGCAAAATGAAGTGGAGTATGAATGGAGTAACATTGTTACAGGCTGAAATACATCACTCTTGCCCATGAATGAGTGAAAACAATATTGTCCAGATTCTGATAGAATGAAGTTACTCAGAAAGTTTCTATTTTTGCATATTTTGAAGGACTATTATAAGATCTATTAATATTGGTAAAACAGCAGTAGCAAACTAAAATATCAATGTCTGACAACATTTATTGCTTGTGTCATAATACAACATTTGTCCATATTTATTTACTCAGCGTCACTGAAAAGTTACCACCCTAATGCCCTTATATTTTAAAAACCGCATTGGACTAAAAGCAAAACACGATTACATTTTTGACGCAGATGAGACATCACTGGTGAAAAGATTTGTCAAATTCGATTAACGCCATTTGAGGCACGGGCTTCACGGGCTGCACGTGCAAAATTACTTTTTCCAGCAATGTCGACATGTACGAATTTCTTATGGCAAATCATTCATCGCACTTGAAAGTTAGTCGACAGAATAAAAGGAATACGTTAAAAAACCCAGAATATCCTTGCTAAGAATGCCACGTTTAAGGCACGATCAGCGCCATCAGGCCATTGCCATGGTTGACGCCGAACTTTCATGTCGCAAAATTGCACATCGTATGTGCTGTTCTCACCTGACAGTCATGAAATGGGTTAGGAGACATGATCAGACAGGGTCCATGAGTAATAGACTGCGCACAGGCTATGAAAAAGTGACGTCGATATTGTATAAAATAGTAAAGAGGTACAAGGTAGTAACTGTTCAGTGACGCTGAGTATATTTAAGGGGACGCATACTTTGAAATTAGAAAAAAGTGGGTGGGGTATGATAAAATTTACCTGCAAAAAAGTACAACGTTTTGGTACATGAAATGGATACTGTTTCAACTGTTATAAGTACACAAAGGATTGCTCAATAAAATAAAAATGAGAAAACTGAAACAAGAAAGTTATTGTTGAATTACATAAGACTTATTGTGTACATTCAAAGTCAACAATTAAGACTTTTTGGTGCGAAAATAATAGTGCTTCACCTTGTCCAAACATTTATCAATGTCCTACAGATTCTAATTTAAAGAAAGAATGTGAAATATGGTCACTGTCTTGCTTTTCATTTTGCATATGTAAGCTAAAACACATTATTTAGTTTGTTTACAAAGTAGTGCATAAGAAAAGATACGGTGGTCAAGGAATGCCACATTCCAAAACTAAAAGAGTATATTCCCCTTAATACATAAAACATTTATCGTTACAGAAGTCTAGTGGCTTACAATAAGGGCCTAGAAATGTTGCCATTATTAATTTTTAACTTGGTATTCATGAACTACAATGCACTTAAATATCAAAACACATTGAACAAACTTTTGAAAATGTATTGTCTTAAAAATCCCTAAAATAAGGTATGAAATTTGGTTGAGAGGTCCAATCAATGTGTATATGTGCAAAAGTAACATTCTAATCTTGTTCACAAAAGTTACTAATACACAGCAGGCATGTCAATGATCAAAACTGGACGAATATACAGTTATCCTCACTTTAATGTCATTTATAATTTGTCCTTGAATTCTCCACCATACTTTTCATAACTCTGTTTGCACGAGTTGCACGAGAATGCTGTCATTCACGTAAAAAATGGGGTCAAATAAGTTGTAAATGCAATATCATCTAAACGTAATTAATGGATTATGCAGTTCAAGATAAACTTTATCTCATAACGTAACGAACATGTATAATGTTGTAACAACAACTTTACTTACACTGATTTAAGTAGCAATCGGTTTATAAGTGACTTTATTGATTCATTTTGTGTTTTGTTATTGTTGTCAAAAAGTATAACGGAAGTGCCTCACAACTGAAGCGGAAACCAGTTTGATGCGCAAAGTAGTCCAATGTAAGTAATATTTTTTGACAAATGTCCACAGAAATTAATAATTTTCTAATATTAAAGACGAATATCTGAATAGGATTCATTATTTGATAAGAAATTATAATCATCGACATGTTTTTTTAAAAATCGTACACGTGCTGACACCTAAGTTGTCTCCCGTTGTTTATTAGAGTTACCTTTCGTCCGGCGCAGTAATACATTTGCAGTGAATCGCCGAGAAGTCGTGGGAAAATTAAAAACCATGTAAACAAACTGAAATTAACCACCTTTTCAAGATGAATTTCAAGTGATCGCCATTATGCATTTTACCCGCCTGACCTGTGTAGCATCTTAGATATCTGTTCTAAGGTATTCATTGTGTAGAACGTCATGTTATGCCCTTGCAATGCTAATCCCAATCTGATTTTTTTTGTTTACATTTTTATCAATGAGAAATATGGCGTCCATCCCGAGCTGAAATGACGTTGCGTTAAATTTTTACATGTTTAAGCAAACCTGGTGTGTTAGAAAGAAAATCTCATCCCTTCAACATTATTTGGAACACTGTTATTGTAAAAAACCTGTTTTTTCCATATACAAAAGCTTAATATTTTGTGTTGAATGTACTTTCATAAAGACCTCTGTTTTCCTATTACATTCATAGTACCACATCCTTATCCACAAAATACTGAATATTACAGGTGTCCATCAGTATTATATCAGTTTAGGAATATGTTTTTTATTTTCCCACCATCGATTTCTTGAATATGCACCCCTTCCCCATTTCTGTATGAACTGTGAATGTAGCAATATGCGTCCCCTTAATGCTATGGTGATTTGATTTAGTTTACCTAGTGATTCTGGACTAAGTTGTCTCTGCAAGTAGCCGACAACTTCCACTCATGAATCTTAAGTTGGTGGACATATCATTTAAAGTGAATCAATTCAGTAACAGTAACAGAGAACATTCACTTTGCAATGTGCAGTAACTGAACATGACATCATGCTGATAATAGTTTTGCACTTTCCCGAGTCCACTTAGAAGTCTGAAAAATATAAGTAGATAAGGTTCATCTTTAATGCTCGTTTTAGGATTGCTGTTGGCAAGACATGTACTATTCAAACTTTACTATATATAGTTTATAGGTTTGTACACTGAACATGACTGTTTTGATTGATAAGTTAACTTGCAGTTTGTTGAAAATCTAAAGTAAATAAAAGTTTTATGAACATGACAGAAAGCGTGACTGCCTATTGGTCAATGTCAATGGTCTGCAAGTCCAAAGGCCTGTCAATCGGAAGACCTACTAGTCCCAAAACAGACTAAAGAGCCTAGTCGAAAAGATTTGACTATCACTTTGTCATCTGTCAGAAGGCCAGCTTGCCCAAAAGAAGACTGTGGAGTTGTCCATCTGAAGGCCTTTCTGTCCACTGTACACTTAGAAGGTCGACATTCATTCAGCCTGAAAGGTATTATGGTGAGCTAGGTAAGTCCATTCTTCAATTTCAGTTTTTGACTGGTTTAAGGATAGAAATAGCTAGAGACTGGCAACTTAGATCTTCACATTCTTCAGACTAACAGGCCATCTGGGCCATCGTGTTATAATGTCCCTCTTAAAAAAAGGCATAAAAGATATTTGCCTCGCATTTGCTATGAATCGAACCCGCATCCTCTATTTAATAGTCGAGGTAAACTGTTTGGCAAAGAGGTTGTGCTTGTTTTTTTTTTTTTTTTTTTTTTTTATTTTTTTTTCGTAGGTGGATTAAGGGGGATGCACACCAAAGTCTTGCATTCATTTTGCATTTTTATACGCCGTTGTTGTATTATGTGAACACCTGTGGCGATGGACAGACTGCGTCCAAAGCATGTCTGCTGTCTAAGTCGAATAGTTTTCATCCGTTCTTCCCATGACTTGCTGACAATGTGGGTATAATATATCGGCCAAGTTTGATAACCAGCCAAATCGCCTCAAGCTCTCTTGTATTATGTATCTTATATTATTCGAAAAACTGCAGATTTAGCCTTATAAGGTCTATAAGTTAAACAATTTTCATCCAATTTTCTCCAAACTTGCTGACAATGTTTGTGGACATAATATCTCAGTAAAGTTTGATAACCGGCCAAATGCCGGCAGTCTTGGATTATGGCCTTCGGATTAGGCCAAGTTCGATGACGGGTTTATGTTGTGACAGTCTTGCACTCTTGTTATGATATGAAGAGCTTAATAAAGTGGGAGAAGTTTTAGGCTACTTTAATTCAATTTCAAAATAACAAAAACTGTCAGAAGATCCTTTGGAAGCAGAGAATGCAACCAAGCAACATAATAGCAGACTTGGACTGTTCATGAGAGGTAGTGGAAAGTGCGACACCCCTCATGCCCCCTAGCACGGACTAAAGCAGAAGTCTATTACACATGAACATCGAGTAGTCACTACGGACACAAAGGCGACAAGAAAATATTTATAACAACACTGAATCCACTAACACTATTAGTATATTGGCTTAAGTAGAGGGCGAAATTGTCCATTGTAACACGTGTAAATATTTACAACAGAAAATTTTAGAGTTGCTGAGACTGAGGCACTTCACTTGTGATGATTCTACTAATAAAACCAATATCCAAACCAATATCCTGACCTTGGTCTGCCCCTTACATGCAGTTAAAACTGAGGATTTCCAGCAAGTATGAACTTATATAACCCCTACATATTATCAACTGTTTATCCATGTTTTGACTTTTACACCACTGTGCGGGCCCGGATCCAGAAATATTCAACTGTACGGGAAACCAGTTTAGAACGAAGTTTTTGTCGCCATGGCGAATAGAGAGCGTTTAGCTATCGGAAGGGGATGGGTGTCCTCTGGCCTTGTTAGGGGGTCAGGGGTCTGTCTCTCTCCACCATCCCCTTTAGAAAGTTATGAAATACAGTCATAGTAGGAGGGCCAGGGTTCTCCCCCTGGTAAATGTTGAAATACAGGTATAAAATGGTGGCCCCTGGTGCGTTTATAGGTCTAAATTTTGAGAAAATATATTCATGTGCCAAAATAGTTGTATGAATCTTGATGGCTCACTTCTCAGCCGACTGGGGGTGGGGGTGGGGGCTGCATGGACCCTCGGGTCCGCTCTAGCGGCCCTGGGTCCTAGTCCGACTATGTACCACTGTCTAGGATAAAGTACTTACAAACAATGTGCACTCTTCCATTTTAAGTTAAACGTCTTCCAATAAAGCGCACTGTGTAGTGTAAAAGCATAATGAATTAAATTCGAACTATTAGCGTTATTCGTTTCTGTCATATGGGACATCTACCTGTAATGTATCATCGCCCTCTTACATTCAGTATTGTTTAAGGTCTTTACGCTAACAAAGGGAAATTGCCTTCAATATTTTGACATATTTAATTGCTTCCGAGTCTCGATTCAGCTTTTCAGCAGTTTGTAACACGCTCCGTTATTGGCCAATATCGATTTCCAATTTCTCATCTCACGGTTTTGCAACATGTACATCGAATAATATCTACTTACGCTCGGCTACTTACTGTTTTATCGTGTTGTCGACGAAATAAACTGAAAACTGAAAAGACTGAAAATATGATGGGCGCCGTCCCATCTTAGCGATTTAAGAGTGCCCTAGACGAGTTTTAAAGTTACGAAAAAAAATAAGATATCATAACTAAGCTCTGTTTTGTATAACACCCCAAATTCTTAAGTCAAGCATAAGATATATCTTACACTAAAACTATTTTAAGATCTTTTGTGAAACGGTACCCAGATTGTTAAGTTTATACTTAACCTTTAGATCATATTACATTATTACATCAGTTTAAATATTGATTATGTGCATCATTGTAGACCCGAAACAGGTTGGAAAACTTTCTTTTATATCATTTAGGAGGAAGTGATTGCATTTTGATATAATGTAAAAGACTTACTCAAGTGTTTATCTTGTGTTGTTGTCTACCAAAGAAACATGTTTAAATCACATGCAAACAAGAGTAAAGGAAAAAAGAAAAAATGTGACACAGGAAAAGGAACTTTGAGGAATAAAAATGTATTTTCTGAATCGTGTGCAATACATCCCCAAAGAACCTTAGACTTATTTTGTTCAAAATGTGACAAACTTTACTGCAGAGATTGTAGAGAGACCGGCTCTCATGAATGTCATAAATACCATAAACTTCAATACATACATGACGTCGCTTATGATTTTGAAAATTCGGAGGAATTTAAAGAATATGACACAAATATTGTAGCTCTCAGAAAAAAGATAGAGAGGTCAATTGAAAAAACTACGGAAAATATGAAATTGTCAAAACAGTTACAAGAGGAAGCAGAAACCAGAATCAAACAACAAAAAGAAACTTTAACTGAGTTAATAGAAACTCATTATCGCAAGATTTCGAAAAGAAATAAGGACATGAATGAGGACTGTCTAACTAAACTGACAGAAATTCTTGAACAAAATAAAGGACTCAAGGCGCAATTTGAAGACATCGAAAACGAAATGAATGAAAAGAAGAATCATAAAATGACAACATTGTTCATCGCGATACAGAAATCAAAGGAGGAGGTAATAAAGACTGAAGAGGAAATAAAAAGGCTTAACCAACGGAATAATGTAACCAGGTACTGTAACACTATTTTCCTCATTCGTTTAGATCGATGTCGATGTCGATTTTGAGTCATTTCTTAAAAACAAGATACTTATCTTGTGTTTATCATTCCCTGTCGCTTCTCCGTCGACAAAAGATGTATTTTATCCCCTGTCTTGAAAGCGGGAGTGGGTATTGGCAGCTATCCGAACGTATCTCTGTGTCTCCGTCTGACCTGTTTTGTTTTGTTTTACTTTTTAGCTCACCTGTCACATAGTGACAAGGTGAGCTTTTGTGATCATCGTTCGTCGTCCGTCGTCAGTCCGTCCGTGCGTCCGTCCGTGCATCAACAATTTCTTGTCTGCACGATAGTGGTTTCATTTATTATTTTATTTTTACCAAACTTGCACACATAACTTGTATCAGCATAAGATCTCGGTTCCTTTCTTGAACTGGCCGGATCCCATTATGGGTTCCAGAGTTATGGCCCCTGAAAGGGCCAAAATTAGCTATTTTGACCTTGTCTGCACAATAGCAGCTTTATTTATAATTTGATTTTTACCAAACTGGCACACAACTTGTATCACCATAAGATCTTGTTTCCTTTCTTGAACTGGCCAGATTCCGTATGGGTTCCAGAGTTATGGCCCCTGAAAGGGCCAGAATTAGCTATTTTGACCTTGTCTGCACAATAGCAGCTTCATTTATGATTTTATTTTAACCAGACATGCACACAACTTGTATCACCATAAGATCTTGGTTCCTTTCTTCAACTGGCGAAATTCCATTATGGGTTCTAGAGTTATGGCCCCTCAAAGGGCAAGAATTAGCTATTTAGACCTTGTCTGCACAATAGCAGCTTCATTTATGATTTGAATTTAATCAAACTTGTGTCACCATAAGATCTCGGTTCCTTTTTTAAACCGGCCTGATTTTAATGGGTTCCAGAGTTATGGCCCCTGAAAGGGCCAAAAATAGCTATTTTGACTTTGTCTGCACAATAGCAGCTTCATTTATGATTTGATTTTAACCAAACTTGCACACAACTTGTATTACCACAAGATCTTGGTTCCTTTCTTGAACTGGCCAGATTCCCTAATGGGTTCCAGAGTTATGGCCCCTTAAAGGTCCAAACTTGGCTATTTTGGCTTTTGAAGCCATATAGAGACTTCATTTATGGTTTTATTTGATACAAACTTCCAAAATATCTTCAACAACAATAAATCTTGGATTCCATGACAAATCAGATCCAATCATAGGTTCCAGAGTTATTTTATATCTGATTACCTCCCCTGATTGTAATCAAAATGGATTTATATCAGTAAGTACTTATAGGACTTATTTGAAATTTCATTATTGTCATTAGTTGGTCTGAGCCAATCAGGGTAGTTAACTATGGACTGATTTTATGTCAAATTACCTCCCTTTATTTCAAATTAAAATGGGTATATCTCCGTAACTAATGAAGATACTGATCTGAAATTTCATTTATGTCAACAGATTTATTTGGCAGATCCTTCTTTTGTTCACTTACAATATTTTTTTTTAATTACTTCCCTTTTACGTTACTATAAATAGCTTATTTTTAGCAACATTTTTATTATTGGCCGTAGGGAAAACCGAGACTACTTTTCCATGGTTCAACATGGATGGTACCTCCAAGTTTTAGGTGTATTTAGACATATCTGTACCTTGTAAGATTTTTTTTTTCTTTTTGGTTAAATTTCTTCCCTTTGTTGTTCCTGTCCTTTGGACTTAGATATTTTTTCTGAGGACCTTCTTGTCCTCAAGTGCAATGATAACAGGTGAGCGATATAGAGCCATCATGGCCCTTTTGTTTGGTTTGGTCGTTAACTTTAAAAGTGCTAAGAAGAAAAAAGATGATATTAGCATATGGTAGATTTCATTAAGAGGGAGTACATAGCATAATAACAATACCTCTGCCCTCTAAATATCTACGTTTTACTCAATTGGCTGTTGTCAGAAATATACCTTTAAAACCCAAATATGAGAATATCATGAAATACACTATGTTGGTATATTGCAGTAAGATGCTGTGTACTGCAGAAAGAATGGAAAGAATGCAAAGATAACCACTACATCTTAATCAATTTTCAATTTATCTGACTGTTTATGCCCCCGAATTTGGGCATATCAAAATCGCACTGTCCGTATGTCCGTCCATGCATGCCTGCGTGCGTTCGGTAATTTCTTTTCCAGGCTGTAACTCTTCTATTCATGAAGGGATTTTGAAGTAACTTGGCATACATTTTTACCATAATATGACAAAGTAGCAGGCGAAAGACTCAGATCTTAGCTCCAAGGTCAAGGTCACACTTAGAGGTCAAATGTTAACATGGTCTGTTTCGTGTCTGGTTAATAACTTTACCATCCATAAAGGGATTTTAAAAGAATTTGGCTGAAAAATTTACCATAATGAGGCGACGTGTCATGCGCAAGACCCAGACCCCTAGCTCCAAGGTTAAGGTTACACTTAGAGATCAAATGTAAGCATGGTCTTTTACTTGTCCGGTCCATAACTCTGCTATTAATGAAATTACTTGGCATAAATGTTCCCTAAAATAAAATGTGGTGTCGTGTGCAAGACTCAAACCCTTAGCTCTAAGGTCAAGGTCAAACTTAGAAGTCAGAAGTGTTTCTTGTCTGGTCCATAACTCTGCCATTTATCAAGGGATTCGAAAATAATTTGTCACATTTGTTAACCATATTGAGATGTGTCACAATTATGACAGAGGCCTTTTAGGTCAAGGTCACAAAATGAGATGTGTTTTCTTTGCAAATACAACTGTGGCATTCTTAGGCCTACTTAGGGGTCATTTGTCACCAATAGTGACAGCTCTTTTTGTACTTATTTCGTTTTGGTTTTGTTTAGAACAATAGATAGCTTCGAAACTTCAAAAATGTTTTAAAAAGCAACTTCTGTTAATGATCTTGCAATGACAGAAAACGCATATTCGAAAAACAATTTTGTAGCCCTTATCTTGATTTAATGTATGTTCCTTCTATACTTAACTTTCCAATATTTGCATATTTCATAAGATTGTTTAAAGAAACTTGTCAATATAATAGATGGTTACGAATAAAAATGTGAATTTTGTTTTACTTTTCACGCTTAAAATTTCCCTCAACAAAACTTTTGCAATATCTGAGTAAAATACAGCTGATAGATAGATGGAACTAGAGAAACTTTCCAACTTACCCTCCAGTATGAAACAAAAAGACGCAGGATATGGCGATCGCAAAGGCCACTCTTAAATAAGATAAAAACACACATTTATGCTTATCTATGGGTCCCTTGATTGCATGTTTGACAATGAAGTGTTCACTTGACAAAACGTGATCTCGGTGATAAAAAGTTTAAGTTATTTGCCTGGCGCTTTTGGCGTAAATACGTCAATTTCTACCGCAAAGCCTTAGCTAGCCTTTCCTACTCTTTTCATAATATATTACTCATAAACGATGGATTTAGATATAGAAAAGAGTCCCAATGAGTAAATGGTGGTTCGTTATTTTGCAAAGACCTTGCACATATGAAGTATTAAAATTCATGCGACGTTTATTATAATACAGGAGTGTAAAAATGGGCAAATGCCTTCATACAAATGTTGGTGGAGAAAATAAACAGTTTCATGCATAATATATTTTGAATAGGATATCACAGTGCAGGAGTTATTCGGCTGGTTTCATTATTATTTTCAGATATCGTAGATACATGTAATGATTGCACTAAAAGTATAATTTTATAAATTTTTCCATAGTCACAAGGTTGTAGCAATTAAACTCTAGTGAATGGATGACACTTTAGATAAAATAAAAGAACCAAATTAAATTCTACGATTATATGTCAACAGTTAAGTCATATAATATAAAACTATTCGACATTCAGTTCACAGTTCACAGCTTCCTTTTAAATTGGTGTTTACATATCCAATGACCTAATAGGTATTCATATTTTAGAAGACCTTAAACAAAATTTTAATCGTTTTCAAATTAAATTTTCAGTGTTATACCTAATATTAAATGTCCTTTATATGAACAAATACGCTATGTTTTTAAAATTTGTTTTATGATTCGAAATTGTTGGTAGTATACAATATTTACCAATGCTATTGAAAATTCATTGTATAAAATTTTGAAAATGTTGTAAGCGGTTCACTATTACCTATGATTTTCAAACTATTTGTAACATTAAACATGTAAATGTGTTTCTTATTACTGAAAACTCGCCTTAACCATTTTGCGTTTTACCTAGAGGATTAAACTTGGTTTTGTTTCGTTCGTTGTTATGTTGGTTCGTTCTTGTGACTCACCATAAACCGTCCTTACTCAAGGCAAGGGTTTGTAGAAAATAAATTTGTCAATGAACACCGTCTGTCAACCCTAATCATATTCAATGTATTTCATTGTGATGGACAAGTAATGTACCTATATTACATCCACCACACAGTTATGCATGTAACATTTCTCAAATTGTCTTCTTTTATTTTCCCATATTTCTAGACTTTTGTCCTATACTTAAACGCAACCGCTTCGGTAGCCTAGTGGTAGAGCGTCCGCTTCGAGTGCGGGAGGTCGTGGGTTCAATCTCCGGCTGCGTCATACCAAAGGCGTAAAAATGGTACTACAGCTTCCTCGCTTGGCACTCACCATTAAGGAGATAGTGTTAGATTTCACTACCGTCCATGAACCGGCTCAATCAAACCGAGCCTGCAACATTTCCGTTTTTGTCGTGTTAAGCGACCTGTGAAATTTCTACTTTTCTCTATTTTATTATCACAGCAGCGTTGTTTGTGCCGTGTGGCGGCCGTAAAAAGTCTCCCCGTACATTCAATCAGGGCTGTTATATTTCGATCTTCTTAGATCGTTCAGTACGACTTTTATGTCGTGTTATCGGTACTCTTTAGTTTCTAAACATGACCATTTCGGCCTGGGTGGTTCCAATACTCCCGCTTTCATAGCCTTGGGTATTGTTTAATCACCCCTTGGATATGGTGCCTGCTTTTTAATTTTGTCTTTTGACAGTTCCTGTGGTACGTAGACTCCATAACCTCAGATCCCCTCCCTAAATTCCAGTTTGTTTAGTTCTGCCCATTGTTTTCTCGTTTGGGGCAAACCCTTTACTTTATCTGGGGACCAAACGCCGCTCTTCATTTTTTAAATATTCTTTAAATTAGGTACAATGCCTACATATTGTACTGTCAAAGCATCTGTTACTTTTAGTAATTTATCAAACATAAATTCCCTTAGTCTAATAACTTAGACTTGACATATTATTAATGTCTTTCGATAATTTCAGGTCTTACCAGATTACCTTTTTTACTTAGGACACATATAATATTTTCGACCTGAAAAACTGTTTTGACAGCTGTAGGGCACAATTTAGAATGTGAATATGTATTTATTAAAGAAAAAGAGTGATATTACTCTGGTTTCTATCAATGTGTGCTGCAAGCTTACGATGAAATATTCATTTTTTTCAAAGTGTATCAAAATACTCCATTTATCTCCATATCTGGAAAAAGCTCAAATTTTGCAAACGTTGCTTTTTACATGTAGGATGGTAGTAAATAAATTTTCAGATAAACACATTTTTGAACATTCCAACACAGGTTGAAAAACAAGATTACTAACAAGATTACTAACTTTATTTTTATAAATTATTTCCAAACCTACAAAAAAGACATCAAGAAAAGTAAGGGTAGAGTATCTTTAAAGAGAAATCAACAATAGCACTCGTCTCGTTAAGTGAACTTATTTTCTTTCCTATCCACATACTCTCTAAGGACAGAGCCCGAAAAGAAAATTCGTTGTCCCGTCGACTCCCATTTATTCATCTTGAAAATTAAATCTGGAGCAATGTCTTAAACTCAACTATTTGTAGCTAAGGATACGTGCCTACATCATTATGTATCGTAAACAATAAAATCAGTATATACATAAAGGGAAAAGTGATCACGGCCTCTGGCGGCCATGATTTTTACGATTCAAATAACACTTACAAATTGTATACTTTTATTTCCAGAGGTTCCATTCTAATGACCTAATCAATGTAAGCAAAATGATACGCAGCACATAGGAAAAAGCTGGATAGAAACATATCATGTCATCTAAGAATTGTGATAATATAAAGGTCCAGAAAAGTAGTAATGTATTATGATAGTTTTGAAACAGTTTGAGGGGCCTCCGTGGCCAAGTGGTTAGAGTCGTTGACTTCAAACCATTTGCCCCTCATCGATGTGGGTTCGAAACCTCATTTGGGGAGTAGAATTCTTCACGTGAGGAAGCCATCCAGCTGGCTTACGGAAGGTCGGTGGTTCTACCCAGGTGCCCGCTCGTGATGAAATTGTGCACGGAGGGGCACCTGGGGTCTTCCTCCACCATTAAAGCTGGAAAGTCGCCATATGACCTAAAATTGTGTCGGTGCGACAATAAACCCAACAAAATAAATAAATAAATGAAACAGTTTGACCTCACTTGACCCCTTGCCCGATTCTATAAGTGCACTTTGGCTTTACCCTAAACTTAAAATACTAACTTGGTACACGTGTACCCTGAAAATCTTTGGTTAAACCAAATGAAAACCTCTGGTTTAACCAAATGAAAACATTTGATTTGATGGACGTAAGGTTGAAGGGACCAAGGTTTACTTACACAATTAAAAAGAAAAAAAAACGGAAGAAATATTCATACACTGAAAAACAATTTATAATAGTTTTATCCTTATTGGTTTTTACGCACGGTATTTATAGAGCCTTTACTACATTATTGATTAGCGGATTGCACAGCAGGTAGTATTAAATATTTAAGGAATTTTTTAATACTTTTAAGTCGGTTGCGACTGTTACATGCTACGTTCAGGAAGGCTTAGTATGACTCCTGCTTTGTCTGTTTAATGGCAGCTTGATTGATTCAGAGGTTCGGTATTGGGTCTGTTCCACCCGCTTGATGCCAGCAGCTGTGACTATTAACAGTCTCCGGATTTAGTTTGCAAATCCGGAATTTTCGCAAACTCGGCTACCTTTTGCCTTTGACTTTTCTCTGATTTTTTTACATTAAACGATAGTTCTAGTCCCATAGAGTAATAATTGGTCGTTTCCTTCTTTATATGTTAAAGAATGAATTCATGGGAGGTTTTCAAAGTTGGTCCTCCAATGGGAGTATTTTTTCCTCCTATGGGGTTTTTGCTAACCCATGGGAGGTCCCACGGGTGGATTTCTCCCACTTCACCAATTACGGGAGAAAAAAAACCGTGGGTTTTTTTCTAAAATTTTCAGATCAAAATATTTTAACTCAAATCAATAATCTATACAATAAAAAACTGTTCTGACATGATTTCGCGCTGAAAAAAACGACTTTTGAAAAAACTCCCATTTTCGTTATGGGAGGAAAACCCCCACTGGCGAGTCGATGAATTTTTTAAAAATGCATTTAATGTTTCACTTTTTGCTTATAAATTATAATTTTATCAATATCAACTCAAATTTAACTTAAAGATGTATTACTGTGCGAAATAAAAAATAATCGTAAACCCCGCGGGTGAAAACCTCCCGTTGTTTTAAATGGGAGCACAATCCCGTGGGAGGTTAGAAAATAAATAAAAAATAAATATTGTGACATTTTGACAGAACAAAACATCAGTATTTTATTTTAATACTAATATTCCACCATAAAGTAACTTCTGGGTTTCTTCTCAGCGAAAATATTATACATTGTATAATTACAATGCCACCGACACGATTAAACACAGGCCGCCTTGCTGATTATGACCGTAGTATTGCGATCTCAACGATGTCACATAATTAGACGGGGTCATAAAACTTACTGAATTATATACGATATATTTGACCTGACAAATATGCACCGCGGGACTTTTTTAATCCAAAAATTAAAAAAATGCAGGAGATTAGATGAAACTCTCCTTTTAAATTGAGGTTCACAAAGAAAAACATATCCAAATCTAACCCGATCTGCCTCTGTCATAATGCTAGTGTCAAAGACTTAAATCATTATTAAGTACTTCCTTTCTTATTTGAAATGCCTAATATATCTCCATCAAATGTACTAGTATTCTTCATATAATTGTTAAAAAATACGATGCGAAGAAATCAATAATTTTCAATATTGATGACATTAACAAAATAAACTCGAATTCAAAACATAATGACCATCCTAAACATACCGCACCTTCTGGAAAAATTCTCCGTAATTTGACCAGTCAAGAACCATTATAGAAATTAAATCAACAGAAAGGACGATATAATGATAAGACCTGAGAAATGCCCCACCCAGTTTTGATAAGAATTTGAAAAATTAATACTGTAACTTAAAACTTTAACTGTTAAAAACTTAAGAGATCTAACTGAAAATACTGGGTTTAAAAAAAATCAAATAAAGTCAAAAATGCAGTTACTAAAAAAATCTTTTTAAAAAATGTTAATTTCAGCTTACTTGAAGAAAAAGGGAAACCACTTATTCTTCTTAAGAAACCCCGTACAAAAAAAAAGAACATACTGATGGGGGGGGGTTAAAAAAATTTTAATAGCTAGAGTTTGATGTAAAGTGAAATTAAAAGTAACACATGAATTTTTAAAACCCCCAAGAATCAACTGCTTTTCGGCGTTTTTTTCAAGTTAAGGTTTAAGGGGGCATTTTCAAAGAAAGAAAAAATGTTTGTTCCTCAAATTTTAAAAAGGCATGAAAGACACTTTTGAGCAACGAAACACTAAAAGTTAAAAATTTGTTTATGTAAGAATTATTTTCTGTTTTTTGACCGATGGGTACGCTTGCAGTCAGTGGTATTTGAGGTAAAAATCCTAAAGGTTTTTACTCTGCAATACGAACGATCTACTATTTGATGATTAAAAACACTAGACTTTCTACCATTTTTGTTTTTTAGTAGATTTTAAAAATATCCGAACCTTTTACTAAAATTTTTTTTCTTTATGTATGCCGTTACATGTTAAAAAATTTGGGTTTGTACAATGATGCGAAATCCTCCAATCTTATGTATTTAACGTACCATTTCGATATGTTTTTTTCATTAATTGTAGAATAAATGCCATTTTACTAACCGTTTAAAATACTTTTTTAGTATGAATTTTTCAAAAATAAGGGTCGGAGATTGAACCACGCCTCCCATATAAAAAGCGGGTGGGGATTGGTGTCTGCCTGTTGGAATATTTTTTGAAATAAATATTCATCAACCCGAAAATGGGGTGATAAAATTTAAGTGTTATGTTGTGTTTCTTTTCCTAAAAAAAACGAAACTAATCAAAGTATGGGGGAAAAAGTGTTTGTTACGGTGGCACAAGGTCAAAAATTATAAATATCACGGGGCAGCGTGCTTTGTTTGACTTTGAATTGTAAACCCCGGGGGCGAAGTTTGTTTTTCATCAAAAAAGGAGCACATAAAAATTATTTCGGGGGGAACGAATTGATTTTAAACGCGCACTACTTGTATTGAAATAGCTGCGCACATATCAATATAAAATATATATGACCCGCGCCATGAGAATATCAACATAGTGGCTTTGCGCCCAGTATGGATCAGACCAGCTTGCGCATCCGTACATCAGTGCCAGAGTCTAGCGTTGGGTTTTCAAACCCAAGCATAAGAGAAACCGTAACGAACAACTGGACCCTGACCAATCAGTATGCGCAGGCTGGTCTGGATCCATGTGTTGAAAACCCACTAAGTTTTTTTCTCATGACGCGGCCCAAATACCTCGCACATGTAAAATGTATCATCGCCATTTTGGAAAATATCGGTTTTTTTGGCTTACATTGGTAAGCATTTATCAGCTATTACCTGAAAAACATATTGCTTAATACGTGCGCAGATGCTCTTCATATCAATACGCGCAGGTATTAGATGTAGTACACGAAACAAATAAAAACATAAAATAATAAAACATCTATCCCATCTGTGCTACCGTAGGTATACAGCCTTGCAGTGTATAGGGGTTCCTTAAATTTATCAGTATCTATGAGCATAAACAACACATAGGTTTTTTTTATGCAACCTTTTAATTTAACCCCTCCAGCAAAAAACTTTAAAAAAAATTTTTAACTTAATTTTTGTTTACTGTAGCTGTACCTTCTTTCTGTGTAGAATGTTTAAACTTGACTTTGAGTATGGAAAAGGGGATTCTAGCAAGTGCAATTAAAGGGGGTCGTTATTTTTCATTATAAAACCTTTGCCTTTTTTTAACATACAAAAAATTTTAAAATTCCGCCCCCGCGGAATTAAATTCAGTTCTTTTTTTAGACAAACAATGAAAAAGATATCTTTTACATTTTTTGCAATTAGTGAATATATCCTATGTTCAATATCCTCTTAAAATCTCTCAAACAACGGCTTTTGTCTTTAGGGAATTAAATTCAAAAAAAGGGGAAGTAAAATATATCTACATCAGTTAGTGGCTGTCTGTATCATTTTAAGAACAAAAAGTGATCTAATGAAAAATCATTATTTGGTTATCCCACGGCCTTATAAAACGTATTAGCACTGAAGGCCATTTAACGCTTCCTAATACAACGGGAAATTTCCCTTAATTAAGTTCCAAGTGCAGTATAAAAATTTTTCGTTTTAAAATACTGATTCGCGCGAAATTTTTTTTTTTTATTAAAAAGATCAGCTCCGCCAGGTATATGAGCCTGCCTAGAAATAAACATGTGGCTTTGCGAGCAGCAGGACCCGGGACCGATGAACACCCGCATTTGGTCAGGATACGCTGTTCGCTTTAAAGCCAATGAAAATTAAGAAACCATTATGAACACATGGATCCGACCAACTGCGCTAAAAAAAAAGAACCCCGCGATACATTTAGACGGCATAGTAGCCCTGCGGAGAAAAAATGCGACTTTCTTTTGAGTTTAACCATTACATTTGTACATTATTTCACTGTTTCCCGGGAAAAAGCTAAAGGGTCTTTGACATCTTTTTCTTTGTTGTCAAAGATATGCTACCTGGGAGATTGTTTTAAAATAGTCGGTCGCCCTTGGGATAAAACCCTGAATTTTGGGAGGGGGTTGTTTTGTAACATTATACTGTTGATAAAATTTGTTTACAACAAAAACCTCCAAAATAAATAATTAAAAAATCTCAAAAACTGAAAGGGGTTTTTAAAAACCCCAAATTTAAAAAAACTGTAATCTGATTTTATCAAAAGTATGCAACCCTAAAATTTGAAATAAACAAAATGGATAAACAAATTGTTATGTTTATAAAAATCAATTTCTTTGAAAGGAAAATCCAATAAATAAATTTGCTCTTTGTTTCATATAAAATTTGCTACTTCAACCCAAATTTTGAACAGTTTCTGGGAAGCCCATTTAAAAAAAAACATAAATCAAAGCATTGCTAAAAAAAAAACAAAAAAAAGGGGGTATTGAGTAATAGGCGGTGAAGAAGTCAGTATCTTCGCTGCCTGTCCGCAAAATAAAAACCTTTTCTTTTTTTCAAACAAAAAACCCGGAACGTATGCAAAGTGTTTTATTTTATTTAAAAACATTAATTTCCACGAGTGAAAAAATGCCCATTGGCCCCCGGGTTTACGCCCAACGCCAAAAAAGGGAACAATAGGCTATATTATCATAAGGGCTACTTCAAAATTACACCCGGAAGTATCTTTTGACCGTTTACTTCTTTATAACCACGGGAAATGGGGAGCTTTTAAAATTTTTCATGCTGTCTGGCTCCCGGGCTAGTAAAAATTTTTTAAGAAAAGATTCTTTAATAATCTGATTTCATAGTCTTGTCTCTGATTACCAGCTTTTTTGAGAAGAAAAGGGACATAATTTAAAAAATTTTGAGCAAACTCGGGATTATTCCTGTGAAAAAACACGGGGTCTGAAAACAAACTGTAGTTTCTTAAAACATTTTCGTGGAAAAAACTGAACGCGCCTTTCTTGTCATTTTTTCAAAAAATTTTTAACAAACGTGCATGTATTTTTAATAATTCATTTTTATTTTCAGAAATTTTGAGTTAGTCCAGTCAGGTTACACGAAATCACTAGGGTATCGAACGCGCGTGCACCTAATGCTCCCCTTCCTTTTAAATATCTGCGTTTAAAGAAAATACCCAACCCTCCGTGTTAATACATTTTTTTTTTTTTTGTTTTTTTTCTTTTTTAAAAGCATGTCCGACAGGAAGGCAAAAAAAGATGATTTAGGGGCCGCCGATTATCGCATAAAATTAGGGGCATCAATTTTTCACGACACTTATTGACGCAACTCTAGGGATGGTACGAGTTAAAATAGGGTAAAAGGACCGTCAATGCAGGCGCGAGTGATATGTGTGCCCAAAAAAGATGCTCTATCACAATCGGGCATCGTAGTATCGTTTCTCTTTGCATCAGCGTGACATCGCTACATCAGCACCATCTTTCTTTGTTAAATGTATACATGAATGTCCCGGATGGGGAACAGAAGTTTTACAGTACAAAAAAATAAACTACAAATGCATTAAAAGGGGGTTTGTGGGAAAAACTAAGCTCGGGGTGTCAAAAATTTTCCCATAAATTTCACATGCACATACAAAACGTATTTTAAAATTAAAGCCGAGTTATTAACGTCTCGATTTACCTACGGAAAGCAACTCGTTTAAAATGTGCGGAAAATACTATTGCGGTGTTTAGAGTGAAGTGATTGTTTTAAAGTATTAAAAACACTTCAAAACTCTTAATTCATGATAAAGCAATGTCCCCAAATAATTCTGAAAAGTTTTACCTAAAAATGTTCCTTTTATCCAGTTATTTTGCGCCAAAGGGGTTTAATGATGTTAAAACACGTCCGAGGTCCAAAAAGTTGCAATTACAAAAAAAAAAACACAGATATGTAAATTCTTTTAAATTAGATTCATCTTTTATATCACAAATTTAAAAAATTTCTTAAAAAATTTAAATTTTAAAATGCCATGAACAATTTTAAAATTACATGTACCCTTTTGCACAAAACATCAAAATTTTTACATTTTGGTGGTTTTGTCTTTATTGTTGTTTTTGCTCAAATTGAGAAAACTTAATTTTAAAAAACCCATAGATATTTAAGAAAATTAGGCAAACGAAAAGGAGAATCCAATGCCGAGCCCGGGTTTTGTGTTATATTTCCGGTTTAATGACGTCTGGTTCCGGTTTTTGTCAGCGTGTAGAATTTCCATGTCAAATAACTCTAGGTGAAAAAAATTTTTTTAAAAATCTTCATAATCTTGTACTTATTGTATTACGCTGCTTTCTAAATTCGAATAAAAGAAAAACCCCAACTTTGATATCGGTCATAAAAGTTTTTATCAATATTTTGTAAAAAAAAAATTCAATGTTAAATTTACGGGCTTTTAAGTTCAGAATCCCCCAGAATACCGTTATAAATTATAGAAAAATTAAAGGGCAATATCGATCCCGTTTCGAGATGTAAATGCCACCTAGTTATTATGTTTTTGGATGATTTTAACCCTAAATAGAGAGTTCTTTTTTCGGGCCCGTTCTGTTTTTCGTTCCGTTTGTTCCGTTCAGTTAAGTCCTTTAAAATGATAGAAGGTTTTTTATCAAAAAGGGAAGAATTTCCAAACGATTTCAGATCAAAATTTTTTGAATGTCCAACATGAAAAAATTAAAATTTTAAAATCACTTTTTAGTTTGGGGTTCCTTTGGCTTTAAAACGTTGTTGTCTTTGAAAAACACGTATATGAAGAAAAATGCCGTCGTATTCGGTTTACCGCAAGGAGACTTATTTTTTTCGCCTAAAAAAAAAATTTATTTAATTCGAAAAAATTATACAAATTAATAAATCATCTAGCAAAACTCTCTATTAAACACTAAAAACTCATAACACACACTTTTTGGGTGCGCACACGCACTGTAGCACACACTGCAACGCCATACATATTTTTGTTTCTTTTGTGGAATAAAATTTTTATTCATCAGGTATTTTATGACACGACATGCCCTTTTTTGTGTTCCAATAGTATTTACAACAATTAGGATTTTTTATAAAATTGGTATTTGTATTAAACAAATAAAATTTTAATTTGTAAAAGTTCTTTCTTTAAATACATCTGAAACATGATAAAGACGTTCTCATTTTAAAAGAAGGTAGCTCAACACGTTTGAAAAACCCGGAAGTAATTTTAAAAGGTGATTAACGGGAAAACGGGGAATAAAGCAGGGTGGGATACAGGAAATGGGTTAGGGGGGACGAAAATTTTTGTAAGTGTAGAGCAACTGGGGGGGTGGGGGTCATCCCCCCTGAAAATTTTGAAAAAAAATTTCCCCCATCTGGTGATTCTGTGTGTTCTTGGTATTTTTATCGGGTATTACAAATCACAGGTTTTGTGACAAAATCAATAAAATTACTATTAAATTTAAAAGTAATGTTTTACAAAATTTTCAGACAAATTCTTTGTAAGTATCTGGGGTTTTTCTTAGCAATTTCGAGGATTTTATGGGGGGGGTTTACCGAAGCTTTTTGGTTTTTAAAGGGGCAAGCAGAGCGAGCGAGAAAACAATGCTTTTTTTTAAAAAACCCAAACAAAAGACAAATTCCCTATGGACAAGAAAAAAATATGCCCCGCCCATGAAAAAAACCAAACCTAGTCTTTGCGCCCTGCAGGGACAAGCCGGCCTCCCATTCCAAAAGTCGGGTCAGGATCCAAGCTTTCGCTTTCATCCTATTGAAAAAGAAACGTTAGCGAACAGCTGGATCCTGACCAACTGCAGATCCCCGGGCTGGTCGGGATAAATGTGGTGGGAAACGCATAGTTGATTTTCACATGGCGCGGCCTTTTTTTTATTTTCTAACCCAAACAGAAGAAAAATTTACGTTTTTGGTGTAGCGAGCAAGATAAATGCATATTTTCACCCCCCCGAAAAATGATTTATGCGGGCAAGCGGCGTGAAAAAAAATTCATTTTTTTTTTCTCATCAGAACAAAAGAAAATAATGTAGGGACGTACGAGCGAGAAAAATTAAATATTTTGCTTAATTGTCCCCAAAAAAAGAAAATTACTTGCTCCCGGCGTTTTTTAGAGGGGCGCGACCCGGGTGCGCCCCCCTCGGGTCCGCTAGTGAAAACCCGGAGAAAAAAACTTATGAATTAACGTAATGGTGAGTTTTTTTATTTATAAGACAACGTTTTTATTTTTCTTAAGATAAAAATGGTATTAAAACATTTTACACTTTTGCTTCCGAAAAAATGTTAAAAATCGTATGAAATTTCCCGGTCCCCAACGGGACAAAAAATACTTTAAAAAAAAGCCTTTACAATTTAGAGATGAAGGTTGAAAATCAAAATTTTCATTTGCAGAAACAATTTTTTTCTCCAAAATTTATCAAATTTTGTTTTTTTCCCCCGTAGCCCCTTTAAAAAAACTTTTGTGAGGCCATTTTTTTAAAAAGGTCTTGCAGAAGTTTAAGCGACCCCTTTTCTTTTTAAATGCCGAATTTTCTAAGCATGTTCAAAGACATAAAAAAATTTAGAAATTTAACTTTTTTGGCATGTTTGTAAATTTTAAAAAAAAGGGGGGTTTCAATCCTTGTTGAAATTTAATTAAAGAAAACGCATTATTCTACAAACTCCGATAATCGTGGTAAGGGAGGTAATCCATACAACAAATATAAAATTCTTTATCTAAGCCCAAATTTACCACATAAAGGCAAACATTGTAAAAAAAAATGAAACAAAAGGATCGGTGAATGGGTCAACCCACCCAAAAGCGAAAGTTGAAGATGATCGAAACTACGGTGTGTTACAAGAGGGTCGAACCGTGCACGTGCCCATGTTTTTTTCTTTATTTTTTTTTTAAAAAAAAAGATAAAAAAATTTATACATAAATATAATATTTTATCTTTAAAAATGAAGTATTGGGTTACACCATCACAATAAAAAAATCTTACATTCGAAAACCGTCACAGACTTGCCCATGTCCCACACCAAAAAAAAATTTAAGCTACTAATTAAAAATTAAGACTTACCCAAATTTTTAAGATTTTGACCTTTGACCGGAATTACCACTTCTTTCTTAGTTTACATTTTGAAATCGTCTTTCACCACTTAAAGTAGGTGCAAGTTTTGTCAATCGAATGAAGCAAATCCTGAAACAATCAAAAATCATTTTTATCAATACTACCGCTTATAATTTGGTTTCTTTAAATGGGTAATTTTTTTATAAAATTTACGCACAAACGACAACGTGTTGAAATTGTCGCCAAACAACTGTCTAACGTTCATCATTCAAAATCACATTTCTGAAACTTTATCCAAATATTACAGAAACTAAAACCGTCGGAAAGAAAATTGTTAACTTTAACGCGAAAAAGTAAAACATGCATTGTACAAAACTTTAAGAGGCCTTTTGGGAAAACCGAGCTTTGCGGTAGCCAGGGTGATGGGTTTTGGGGAAAATTCCCCGGAAGCTAAAAAGGCAAACCTAACGGCAAGAATTTTTTTTTCCCTTTGCACGTTGGAAGAGGAGCCCATTCTATTGCTCTAAATTATACTCAAGTTTCTAAAGACATATTCTTCCGATAGAAAAACTTTAAAAAAGATATGAAAACTGGCATTAATATTCCAAAAGCCAGTATAACGTGGCGAATAGAAATAAAGCACCTGACATGGGGTTCTTGGAAAAATTTAAAAATTTTTTCGGAAAAAAAGAGTTTTTTCTTACTTTTGGGGGACAAGGGCAAAAAACACGAAAATCCCCACAAACGCGTTGTACAAACGAAAAGTCTTTAAAACTTAATAACCAATTTATGAAAATACTAGGGAAGTCTAGAGGGGAAGTATGCATATGATTATACGTCATCGACGACATTTTAAGAACAGTCATTTATGTATACGATGAAACTGTGGGAAAGATTTTGCTTCTGATTCTTTAAAAAAAGAAACTATACGTAAGTTCTAACTCAAAAAAAATACTTTTGACGATTTGCAAATTTCCCCCTTTTAACTAAATAAGGTGTTCTGTAGCATTCACGCCTGATCAATAAAGTTTCATACGACAAACAAATTTTTTTTAAAAAAAACAAACCCCTTCATTCCTTTACGTCCGTTTTTCACTGAGGAAGCTTTGGGAGTGTTTGGACTTTCACAAGTCGGCTAAAGATATCGCATGCACACAGAGATTTGAAAAAAATAAGGAAAAAAATAAAAAATGTATCGTTTTTTTAAATTTGCTAAATATGGGTGTTCTGTAGCTTTTTATAAAAAATTTCCATATTTTAATATTAGTCATTTACTGTTGTTCAATAGAGCTAGCACCGATAGTTTCTGTTTTGAATTGACTCAAATTTTGAGCCGCTTTTAAAAAGAAATTTGATGTTTTTCAAAGTTTTTATAATAGCGAGCTAAAAGAATCGAGCTTTAGGGTAACCAATATAGATCTTTTTACGAGACTATTACCCAAACAAAAGGGGGAAAATTTTCTCGAAGCGCAATCTATGTGGGAAAAAGATTTTGCCCGCACATTATAAATTACGTTAGAGTCATATGTTTTTAAATCATTCGATCAGAAATGAATTTTTTTTATTGAAAATACCACCAAAAAGACAAAGAAAGTTCTTTGCAAAACCACACCTGATTTATTTTTAACTAATCGTATTGGATTTAAAAACCCTTTTGTTTTCAGAATTTTGCTCGAAAAATTTATTTTTAAGAAGAAAAAAAAAAAATAAAATTTTCCATGAATTTATAAAGTAATTATAAGTTTTATTTTTTTCCAAACTTCTACAGAATTACCCCCTAGGGAAATAAGCTTACAGATACTTGCAATAAATTTAAAGTCGAAGCAAAAACAAAATGTTCAATTAACGAATTTCACCCTTTCGATTTGTATCCAATTTACTCAAATGGGGATCAATTCTTCCCCGTATTCAAAAAATTTTACATTTTAAAAAATTGTTATTTTTTTTTTTATTTCTATTGTTTTTTTGAATTCGAAATTTTTTATTTGTAAATATCAAAGTTTTGGGATGGGACTGCAGCGGTTAGATTTTAACAAGAGGGGGCGGGTAGGGGGGAGGGTGTTCGCACTTACTTCTTTATCTGTTTTTAACCCCCTTGCCCTCCCAAAAAATTTCATAATTTTCTCCATCTTTCAATTTGGATACCATTAACTGTTAAAGGGGTGCTTACCAAAAAGATACTGACTGAATGGCGAACAGTACCGACAATCAGACTGCAGATGTGCAGGCACAAGATTTCATGTCGCAAAGGCGACCAGTCGTGCCCAAATGAAAAGGGTTAAAACGATGTTCTTTTTTTCTTTGGGGAAATTCAATTAAAACAAAATTATTTTTCTTTAACGGGTAATGATTCGCGCAGATACTTTTCGATATAAAAGACCCACATGTAAACATTAGGATCAAAGAAAAGAGATTTATATTAGGTTTTTTCCCTTCATATGAAAACTGTTTTTCTTGTTTTGATTCATACTTACGAATTAAATTTTTGTAACAAAACTTTCATCGTTATAAAAGTAAATGTCCATAAATCCAGAGTACACAAATACTTTAAAAAAAATTTATAAAAATTTTTAAAAATGCTGATGTCGCGTGCAATTTTTTTTTTATTAAAAAGAAAAAAAAACCACTCCGCCACAGGGATATTAAGCCGTAAAATGAAAAAAATCAACATTGGGGTTTTCGACCACGGCTCCAGACCACGCTGATGTGAGGCTGGTCGGATCCATGCTGATCGCAAAGCCACTATTTTGGGTTTTCGCAGGGCCCGGGGCTAAATTTTTTTAAACCCGAGTGCGTTTTTTATATCATTGAGGCATTAAAGTATATCACTCAAAGTTATGCTTCAGTAAACTTATGACCCGCTCAAATTAGGGACACTCTCGAAAAAAAGTTAGTGTTTTGATTCCCCTAAGTGCCCTATGTTTTATCAGTAAATTTGCATCAAAAAAAAAAGAAAAAATAAAAGTAAATAGTGAATAGTTTCTCGCGAATTCTTTTGAGAAGTGAATAGTTTTTTTTTGTTCAATAAAATGAATTAATTTTTTTACTAAATCTAATTTCTTTGAGCTCGTTTTGAGCCTTTCTTATTTCATATTATTCACTCAGAAAACGACCCCCCGTTTATGCTATTCCCAAAATTTTAAAGATTTTTGACCCTTGCAAGTCGTTTCTTTCGGAAAATTACTTTTTCCATCTGTGTAAACGCATTATCGGCGCTTTTATAACCGACAATTGAAATGATCACAATGTCATGAACAAAAAACATTCACTCCTGTTCGAATGCTTTAAATTGATAAATTGAAAAAAAAATAAGACGAAAAAAAAAAAAAAAAAAAACACATCATCTGATGTATCCCGTAAACCTTAGTTCTTGCAGAAGCCGTAAAATATAATGTGCGCATTCCAAACTGATGCAAACGTAAGAATTACGAAAACCCAAAAATTTTTTGTTTATTTATTTTGTGGATTCTCTCAATTGTTACCGCCAAAATAAAAAATTAAAGACCCAAAAGTCCGACTTTATATTATGTTTAAACCAAACAATATTAAGCAGAATTTATTGTTTTCACCGAAATCATGTGATTTGAGCATTAATTTTTCATTCAAAGCTAACTTTTTTACCTTTTTAAAGGAAAAATATTTCATTAGTTTTAAAAAGAAAAAAATTGAACCCGTCGAAAACCCCGTTACCAAATTAATAAAAATGTATTTTTTTAAAAAGTGAAAAAAATTTGCTTTAAAAGGGAAACACCGCCATGCTAAAAATGAAAAATTTCTAAATTCCAACTTCGAAGAGTAAAACAAAAGACGATGAAAATGTTACGCCAATGATTTGTGTTAAATATTAATTTTTTTCATCTTTTTTCACTTGAAATCCCTTTAGGGGGTTATGTACTTAAAACCTGGAGAAAGATTTTACATGAAAGGCAAAAAAACGGAAATTTCAACAGCTAAAACTTTTTAATTACACAAGTACAATGAATTCTTGTTTCTGTTTTTATAAATCTCCATTTTCAAGTATAATTCTCTTAAAAAATAATATATACATGAAAAATGTGTTAAAACCAGGTTGTATTTATAAATTTTTTTTAAAAACAAAAACAATCAACTAAACATTGGGGGAAAAGAAAAATAGCAGTTTTAAAAAGTATCAATAAGCAACTCCCTCAACTTCAGCCCCAATTTCATAAAAAAAAACGAAGTATTGCTTAAACTAAGTTGTTTTTTTGAAATGCTGTTTTGCATTTTAGCGCCTTCAATGTTGACTTTTTCATCTAAATCAACCCGTACAGACTATTTCCTAGATCAAAACCAAAAATTCGAATTTTATAGAAAAGAAGTATAACAATACAGATATCGCGTGCAATTTTTATTTTTTTTTAAAAAAAAACCCCTAAGTTCGTTATCTCTACTTAAAAAATACGTATTTGCGTGACTAAAAATTGTATGAAACAAGTACTACTACCATATTTTAATTTAGCAAAAAATACTTTGGTATAAAAAAAAATCAACATTAGATAACAACAGCTTAAAAACAATAGCATAATTTTAAAAATAACAGTTTTAAAAATATTAATTATTTAAAGTTGTTTTTTTGTGAAACTGGGGCCTGGGAAGTTTTAACTATTCATTTCTAAAAATTTTGTGAAAAAAATAGTAACTTTCGTGAAAATACAAGAAGAATGAAATTTCTGCATTTTTTTAAAGGGTTTTCAACGGTAAACTACCTTTCTTCCCCAAATTCCGAAATTATGATTCCGAACGCAAAAACACTTTAAGGGGGTTTAAAAAAAAGCCAAAGTGATAAATGTAAAATTAATTTTCAAGTTAATATTTAAAAGTCTTTCTTATTTTTAATCCTTTTTTCTCCTTTCGCTTCGTTTATAAAGTTTCTCAAAATACAATAAATGTGCAAAAAAAGGGTTAAAAACTAAAAACCCTGCATTAAGTCCTTAATCAGACCTGTATTTTCTCTCGCACTAATCCGATTTAAAAAGATACGTCTGACGGGGGGGATTTTTGACCCAGCGCAGTTCGGATGGTGTATGATGTAATATTTTTAAAAAGTTGTAAACATTTTTATTTCTTTTTTATTCAATGACGATAAGATTTTTTAAAGTCCCCTTTAGACTCTTATCAATTAAATGTAAAAGGGATAAGAATATTTGTCTTAAATGGAAAAATTTTTTCTTGTGTGGCTCAATCAAAATTTTTTCCAACACCAAGTTTAGGTGAAAAGAAATAGAAAAATTTTAAATTCGATCGTACTTTTTTCTTTTCATGTGTTTTTTTTAAAGTTTTTTTTTTTTTTTTTTTCTTGTTACACAGCGTGTGCGCATTTGTTTATAATTATTTTTTTGGGGGCAATTTTAAACAAGTTTTAAACTTACATTTAACACCTCGACACCTCATTCCTAATTTAATCCCCCGCCAAAGGGATAGAGATGAAACCACTTTAAGCTGAGCGCCAAGCAAGGGGAAATACGGCCATTTTCACGTCTTTGGTTAGTGGCCGGGGATCGAACCCAGACCTCCGTACCGATGGTCGATGCGCATTTGAAAACGCAACAAATTTATAACAAGGGGGCTGAACAGAAAAAAATAATAGGGGTCGATCCAACCGAAGCGACGAAAATCCGGATCGATCCCCTCAGTAACTACGGGATAACCGAATGAGTAACACGAAGGAATTAAAAGGTTTCCCTTCCGACACTGCACAGAGCGTCTGACTTGGATTTTGGGAAAAAACCCTTTTCCTTTTCTTAAAAACCCATATAACTTTCCAAACCGCAATGCAGCGATGGGCAGTATTTTTTTTTTACAAAAACTACCTTTAAATCCCTTTTAGGCATGCCTTGCATATTTTTTTTTTATTTCCTTTTATTTGAAACCAGGAGCAAATTTAAATTTTATTTTCTATTGCAGACTTTTTCTGATAAATACTTTACGGGGAAAAACCAACTTTTTTTTTTTAATTCATACACTTTTCGAATTCAAGTTTGGGTCGTGGCAGTAAAAAAAGAAAATATTCTGTTTGGAACAGTGAACTTAAAATTCCTGGGATTAAAATCAAACCTTGTAATCAGTAATTACTGAATAAAAATAAACAATAATGTTATGTATTAAATTATTTTACTAATCTTGCTACGACAACACTCTCTTACGTCTTGTTCTTTTATTACATTCATTTCTGTATATTTTCTTTGCTTCCCTTATAGCATATTTTTGAAGCATGATAAAATTTTGAGTGTTTCTAGTTTCTCATATGAACGAAATACCTGGGACAAGTTTCTATAGAATGAATAAAACTTTTCATATAAATGCGAGTTGTGCGTTGGCTTTTAGGAATTGAGACGACTAATAATAACAAGATAATACGTCTCTCTTACAGGTAATTCACGAAACAATTTTTATATTTTGGGGGTCTGTTAAAAATAACGGAATTTTTTTTAAAATTTTACAACGAATCAGATTTTACATTTGAAAATTCTTAAACACCATTTAAAATTTTGGGTTTTTTTTTATAATTCAAGGGGCCGAAAAAAAAGAACGACACCGAAAATACCAGTTAAACTAACATTTTCGCGGGGAATTAAAAACGGGGCCATCCCCTTTTTTAAGTATTTCGCAAAAAGCACTTTTATAACAGACGGGTTTAAAAAAATAAGCAAAGATCCAAACAATTTTAAAAAAACAATAAACTTCGACACACTTTTATATATCTTTAAAAAATCTGACCGCAGATTTGCTGTATAGCTTTTTTTTTCTTTTTCTTTCTTTTTTTTTTTTTTTTTTTTTTGCCCTTTAAGGACAGCTGGATATTAATACCAAAAATGAGCAACAAAATTTCCCGGGGATTTTTTTTAATAAATTAATTTTCTATTTTACAGAATTTTTATTTATTTTCCCAAAATTTTTTATATCTGATCCATTAAATATGACCCAATTTCGTCTTGGGACTTTTCCAAAACACATTTTGCTCAAATTTCAAAAATTCTCTGGGTAAAAATTTTCATAAAAATTTAATGTTTATTCATATTTTTCTAATTTGCCGCATTATTTTTTATAAATTTACTGAAACAAACCCAACAATAACCAAACTCATTTTGGAAAATTTGTTCGAATTGAATATTTTTTATTGTTTAAACAATGCCAAGTAAAGAGGGTATTTTTTACATATTAAGTCATGCCGTAGGTTTGACTTATTTTCTCCTTTTTATTATTGTGTTTTAACTTTGTGCAAAGAATGGGGGTGGTATAAAAAAAGGGCCCAAACTGTGTTTTTTTGGCGTTGAACCAATGTCGTTTAATATGTTCACAATCTAAAAATGATGAGACAGCTGAAATATTTTCATTTTAAAGGGTTCGCAAAATAACGCGCTTTTTAAAAAACTGGAATTTTTTACGGCGTCAACGTTTGGAGTAATATATCTTTAGTAAATAGGAAAAAAGTAATTTGCCGTTTTTATGATTTTATTTACTCCGTGATCATGAATTTTTAAAAAAAATTTTTCCCTATTCAAAGGGGAAAATTTGCAGCATGAAACAATATTCACAAAATACAAACAAAACATTGCTGACCGGGGAAAAATCAGTTTTTGTTTGAAAAAGGAATGCATGAAATGCAAAGCAAACTTTTTTTAGGCAGTTTTGGAACCGGGGGAACTGATTGGTTCTTCTCTGCCTACCCCACCCCCCACTCTCCCGCCCCATGTACTTTTGAAATTTTTTTTTTATGAAAGAGTTTAAAATATTCAAAAGGAGGGAAATCAATTTTTTTAAATCTCTCAAAAGTTGGAAAAAAGTTTTAAACCCCCCACATGCTAAATTGATAATGAACTTTCCCAATTTTAATTTTTGGGCGGTATAGTCACCGTTACAAAGGAACGCTGACTGAATTGCGAAACTCAGATCTTTATCAAACTGCACCGATGTGCAGGCGATCGTGAGGCTGATCATGACACACGGTCGCAAAGGGAGAACAGCCGGTCCAGCATTTTAAAGGTTTAAAATTAGAATATATTTTCTTGTTATTGGGGGTAAAGAAATTTAAAATTAAAGTTTTGGTATTTTAAAAAATTTTTAATACGTTTTAAAAATTAAAAAGTAAGGATTAAATAAACAGGGTTAGAAGGAATATTCATTTGCCGGTCTGCTATATTTTTTTTACGTCGTAATTGGTCGGGCTACCAAGTCGTCTGGTGTCGTATACACAATAAGGAAGCGCATTATAATACCCCCACATTGGCAATGAAAAATAATTATCTAAAGAGAAATAAAAGATTTTGACGTATTTAAAATTTTTCCCGGTCATATTCCCCAAGAAACTTAGTTTCATGGATTGAAAAGGAAATAAATTATGTTGAAAAGAAAACAAATTTTATTAATTTAATAGTAAAAATTATCGCCTTTTTGAACCCATCCCATTTTAAAATTTATAGATAAAACTGTTTTTTGCGGCGTTGACTTGTCTTTTTTTGTGCGCAAAAATTTCTGTTTTGATGGAGGCGAAGCAGTAACATAAACAGGAGCTTGATATTTTTTCAATCTTCTCTCCAACAAAACTATGGATTTCTTCTTTTTCTCGCTTTTCAAACATTATTAATTCAAAGTTATTTTAAAAATAAACATTTTGGGGCGATTAATCCAAATACATACAATAGGTTTTTTCTGGTATAACAATTAACATAAATTTTTTTTTACATAAGTTGAAAAAAGGACACAAAAATGAGTCGCAACCCTGCCATTGGGTTTTTTTTTGAAAAAAAAAATCAGCTTTCGAAAACCAATTTTTAGCCCAAAAAGCGACATAAAAACGTTTAAATGACGGAATTCCGTTTGGGGGCCATCGCTTTGAAATTGTTATCTGAAAAGTGATACTCGATGGGACAAGAGAAACGCGAAATCACCAAACTTTTATAAAAAAACACGACAAAACATGACGAAAACGCGACATGCAAGTACGATCGTACAGTCGCGTTTTTTACTATCGTGCCTATGTGCATAGAAGAATTCCCCCCGCAGAGTTCGGTTTCATTTTCAGTTAATTTGGTACTGTTAAAATTCAAAAAAGATTTCTGTTGCTTGTCATGGGTTGTAAAGTTTTTCAGGTAAACCCCAAAAATTTTTTTTTTGCAAACACTCTACAGGGAACGCTTAGTTTTTTTTTTGTACAATATTTTAACAACAAAAAAGAATGTCAAATTTTTTACCCATGATCAGGAGTTTTTTGTGTCTAAAATGAAATTTTTCAAATAAATTTTATGAAAGTTTTACAAAAAAAGATGGCTTTTATTTAAAAAAATGAAAATAAAATTCAAAAATACTGTTTGTAAAAAACCCAAATTATCGATGTTGAAATTCCATAAGAGATAACCACGCTGAAACGGAGTATCGTAAATTTTGAAGAATTTTTTTTTTCAGTTTGCAGGGAAATTTTCATTAATGCATAACGCGGTGATTGCTTCCAAATCATAGCATTTTATTTTCATTTTTTTCAAAAATAAAGCGGTTAACAACCAAAAGTGACAGGCCCTGTAGCTAGGGAGTCTCAAAAAAAACATGATTTTCAACATGAGGACCCCGGGGTTTGAATCTGCACTATCTTAGGGGGGGGAGTGTAGTTCAAAAGCATAACTTCTAATCTTTTAATTTTGAGCATGCACATGCGCACCGGGAAAGGGGATGATGCCTAATGATTTGCGACAGTACATGGGGTCAACGCAAAAGTACGAAGGAAAACCGACAGTACGTGATGATAACGCGATAGTAGAGATGATAACGCGGATAACGATACTACGGGAACGAAAACGCGACAGTGCAATGGGGAAAAAAGCGACGATATCACTTATCATCATGTATTTTCGTATTATGGGGTTTTCGTTATCGTAGTACCCCGGGATTTAAATCATGTTGCGCGTTTTTTGTTACCGTAGTTTCGTTATTCGCGTTTTTCATCGTACTATCAAATAAAAGCGTTTCGAGAACACATCAAAGGGGGACCCTATCGGAAATTTCCCTTAAAAGCGATCAAAGATTAATGTGGATTTAATCTTCTGATTTAGCTGCTCACCCCTCCAAATTTTACCGCTCCGATAAGGCAAGTGGGATTTTGAGTCATGAATCGATAACGTTGTGATTTAAAAAGGGGAACACTGAACCATTGACAATATTTTGCCTGTCGTTACTTTAAAGAATAATGTTGAAAAAATTGGATTAAACCGAAAATAACAAAGAAAAAAGCAGTCATTTAATTGCGAAATTACCCAAAAAAAACTGAGAAACGGAAACGACAAATAAATTTGAAAAAAGACATTTATATTTATTTCACTGTTTTTTTTCTATTTTTGTAAGGGCACAGAAGTAAAAGAATCAAAAAAAACTATTTTTTGGAAAACATTTATCTTCATATCTTCAATTACGTATTTTTTTTCACTTGCTGAATTCAATTATTAAACATTCAAGGGTTGTCAAGGATATTGCCTGTTTTAATTTTGTTACTTTAAAAGTGCAATAATAGATTGCAAATATTTAAACATGGTGAAAAAATTTCACAAAAAGCTTATTTACGCTGCCAAAATTTGTACGAAATCAAATTAAGTCAGCAAAAAATAATAATACCGTAAACGAAAATTATTTGCTCATTTTAAAAACATTTAATGATTTAAAGTTTTTGTACGTATTTGTTTTACACAATTTTTAATGTTAGACTGTTTAAATTTAAAATTTTTTTGGGAAAAGAACAGTAAGCTAACTAAACAAAATACAAAAAATTTTTTTTTTAAAAGACAATAACTGTGAAAAAAAAATATTAAAATAAAAAAATAAAATCAAGGTTTAAATATTTTTTAAAAAGAAAAGCAAAGAAAAAAAAAACAGCAGGCTGAAAAACGAAATTCAAACTTTAAAAGCAGACTGAAAATTTAAGGTTGCGCCAAAAAAAAAACCCCGCTAAATTCGTAAAATAAAACGATGCGGCTGCACAAATTTTTGTAAAACGTAAGAAACAACTGACATAAAGAACTGAGGCTTAGCAAAAAACTAATGAAAAATCTTTTTTTGACCCAAAAGGAACAAAGAAAAAGTCAAGGTTTAATTTCCCGCAGAAGCTTTATTATATTTTTGTTTATGTTGTTATTATTATTATTTTAAGAAAATCATTTTGTAATCAAAATTTTTGCGTAAACACCAAGAACAAATCTAAATGAAAGAAGAAAAAATGGGGAAAAACCCCATTTTCAAAAAAGGGGAATAACCCCCTTTTTAAACAGGAAAATTCTCCCGCGGTGAACTCTCCCCTGGGGTTCGCCAGTTTCACATGTGGGAGGAAACCCCAGTGGGGGATTTTCAAAAAAGCTTTTTTCGGTCTAAAATAAAACAACAAGACAGTAAAGACTAAGAAAAAAACTTACCACGATAAACAAAGAATTTCAGAAATTTTGTTTTAAAAACCCAAAGGGGTATTTCTCCCGCAATTCTTTAAAATGGGAAAACCCCCGATTGGGCTCCAATGGGATAGCGAAAACCCCGCGGGGAAAAAAAAACTCCCCCTGGGGGGGACCCCCTTTGAACCGTCCCCAAGAGTTCGTTTTTTTGAATATTGAATGGGAAATGGCCATTATTTTCTATGAGACCCGAATATTTTAATGTTTAAAAAACACATAAATCAAAAATAAAAGGTAGCTAGTTTTCGAAAAAATTTCCCGGGTTTGCAAATAAATCCCGGGAATGTTTATTACAAATTGAAGGTTGGGTAAATAGATATCTTCCTATAATAATTAATAGCCCCGGGCTTTTCCCTTTCCCGTTCTAATTTTTGAAAGGTTTTGAGAGGGAACGAACAATTGGTTAGAGGGGATCCTGCTGTGAGCCCAAAGGTGGGCGGCTTAAAGGAAAACCAAAAGCTTCATTCAGGGGAACCCAAAAGGGAGGGGCTTAAGAAACGTCGAAAGTTCACCCCGGGCCGGGCGGCACATAATTTAATTACCCATGCGGGGTTAAAAGTAATGTTAGCAGATGGGGGTTTTGCACTTTTTTTAATTTTTTTTTCTTTAAATACATTGATTTTAAGAAGAAATAAAATTGTCGAAAAATTAACGTGTATTATTACATCAGAAAAAAATTAAAACAAACCAACGTTTTAAATTTTTAAAAGTTTTAAAAAAGAAAAAGAAAATAAAAAAAATATTTACCCCTTTTTTTACTGACTCTAAACCTATAACCCCATTTTTTGTAAGCATATACACACAGACTGTTTATCAGACAAATTATAATTTTCGGAAAAATAATGTTACAATGTATTGGTAACGACATAAACCGTGTTAAGGGATTAAAAACCCTAATAAAGGGTATTCAATTTCTATCATTTTTCTGTGTTTAAACACAATTTTAGGAGGGCGTTGGTTCGAGTCCCCCTTTTGGAACCAAATTTTTTTTGGTAAAGTCTCTTTTAATAATTTTAAAAAAATAATAATATAAGAAACAAAAAAAAAATAGTGTGTAAAGAAAAAAATTTACTGATAGATTAAACAAAAAATGGTTTGACAATGTTTAAGACTCAGTGTGCATCCTCGGGAAAAAAAAACACAGTTTTTTAAACGTTCCCAGGTGCAGCAAGCGGGGCAAGCCCCGGGGGCAAGATCCCCTTGCCCGGGGGGCAATTGAATTCACAAACAATGTTCCCTTTTTACCTAAGAAAGGATTACTTTTGCCAGTTTTTGCTATGTGGGCCCCGGAAATCCCCCTAGTAATGAACCCCCCGTCAAAGAACTGGATGCAGTATGCAAAACTCATGACTTCAGCTATAATGATACTAGAAAATAAAAAAAAAATACATAAGAAATGCTTTTCCCCACTTAAATAACACTAAATCAAAAACATTTGGAAAAAGATTGCAAAACATTATTCTGAAACCCGTAATTAAAAAAGAAATCAAATTTGGGCTGGGGCATAATTCCCCGGAGTGGGAAACTCATAGGACAAAAAGAAGTCAAAAAACGGGGGAAAAGGGGGGAGAGTATACCCCCCCAAAAAACTGGGGTGATGAATTAGCAGACAAATTCACAAACCAAATTTAAACGAAAAATTTAGGAACGAAAAGGATTGTTTGTGACATTGTGTCTTGGCAGCCCATTTTTGGATAGCAAACTTTTTCAAAATAAAAAAAAGGAGTAAATATTGTTAACCGTTATTTACGTTTTTACAAATATGCTTGGGTTTTTCCCTTTAAAAATAAAAACCAGAAACGTGACAGAAGCATTTAATAAAATAGTTTCAGAAGGTGAACAACAACTTTTTTGGGGAGATGAAGGAAAAGAATTTTATAATAAAAAGTTTGAAACGTTTTTGAATAAAAAAAAGATTAACATGTATCAAAAATTTATGAAGGAAAGGCTGTGTAATTAAAAATTTTTAAAAGAAGTTTTTAAAAAAAAAAATTGGAAAATTTTACAGAAAAGTATTTTTCTATTTAGATAATTTGCAGAAATGGTTGATAATAAACAAAACAAAACACTTTTATAAAAAAAGAAACCCAAACCCAAGCCAGAAAGGCTTAAAAAAAAGTACGGGTTTACTTTTAAATTTTATGGTAATTTAAGGATACAAAAAGTAAACCAAAATTTAAAAAAGGTGATCGGTCCCCTTAAGCAAACTTAAAAATCATTTTGAAAAAGGATATACACCAAACTGGCAGAGGAGATATTTAAATTCATGGAATTTAAAAATACAAAACCCAGAACATACACAAAAAATTTAAATAATGAAATAATTCAAGGTTTATTTTTTTGGGAAAAACTTTTACCTACCAAACAAGAGGTTTTTAGAAAGAAAAAGTTATTAAACGAGACTAAAGAAAAAACAAGCTTTAAAAAATGGGAAAGGGAATGAAAAATTAAAATTGGTTCCGTTTTGTGAATTGGAAGAAATTCAAATGAAAATATATTAATAAATGAGTAATAAAAATCTAATTTAAAATTTTGGAAAAAAAACGATAAATCGATAAATTTTCACTTTAAACTTGCTGTGCTTTCAGAAAAGTTTAAATTTTTGGAAAAAATACAGGATTCAAATTACAGCAGGGATTTTGGTTCCGGGTGCATTAGCACTTGTTTTAGCTATTCCCTTTTTTTAGCGCCTGGCCGTTCCATCTGTAATTCCATTTTTTAAAAGCTAAAAGTCGAAAACAAAAAAACATTTTTAAAATTGCATCACCACAAAAAAAAAAACTAAAAACAAAAGACATATCGGAAAAATAAAAAAAGAAGAAAGAAAAAAAATTTTTCAGGGAAATTTTTACAATACTGTTAGAAACAGGAAAAAAAAACACTATCAAGCCTTTTGAAACAAAAGAAGAAATTTAAACTTGGTTAAAATAAAAAAGAAGAATAAATTTTGATTTTTGATTTTTAAAAGTGGTTTTTTCTATAAGTATTTTTTATAAAATAAAAAATTATATCATTGAAAGGGAATATTGCTTCAGGGAAAAATTACGTTTTTAGATATTATAAAGATTAATAAATTTTTAGAACCAAATTTGAAGGAAATGTTAGGACCCAGTGCAAAACCCAAGGTTTCAGGGTTCGCAAGTTATAATTCATATAAAACCTTTTTTTAACTTGCGCCCAAGAACCTTCCGAATATTTATTCCTTTTTCAGCTAACAAATTTAAACATTCATATAAAAATGTTTTTTTTCTGCTAAAAAGTTTGATGGGGGGTTTTTTGCCCGAAAGTTGTTATTTAACTAACAGTAACTTTTTACAAAAAAACATCATACAACGGTGTTAATAAAGATCCCGATGGGCAGTAACAATCTTTTCTTAAAAGACATTTTTTAAAAACATACGGAAAAAAAACCCATTGATGGGTTTGTTTTTTGTTAAAACTGACCCCGAAATTGTTTAAAAAACTTCAAAAAAAAAAGAAAATAGAGTTGGGTTTGATTACTAAAAAACACACAAATTACACGGGGAAAATTGTTAAACAGAATTCTCAAGAAGGTATTAAAAATTTAACATTGATAACATTTAGAAAAAAAAACTTTAAAAAACTTATTCAAAAGAAATAGAAATATTACCATTTTTTAAAGTTCTTTCGGGGTGTTGTTAAAGATATTTTTTTCTTTTTATATTTTAATGGTTAAAAGAAAAGTAGACAGAATGATTTTGCCAAAAAAACTAAAACTTTTGGAAAATAATGAAATCCAGACAACAATTATATAAAAAAGTTCTTACAAGAAGAAATTTTAAATTAAACAAAACTTGATCAAATATTAGCGTGAATAAAAAAAACAGTGCTGATAAAATTTCAAAATGTTTTTAGACATTTCTATTAAAGAATTTTATTTAATGGGGCTGTGGTTGTTTAATTTAAAACGACGAGAATAATGAAATATTATGTGATTGTCCCGGGCCAAATAAAATGAAACAACCCTAAAAGAGTTATGAAAAAAAAATGTAAGAAGCACTTACGCAGCATCAAAAAACCTCGGGGTTAATTCTGGGTAAATAAAAATTTTTTTGTGAAGGGACAACAGAGTAAAGTGGGTATCAAAAAACTAAGGAAAAATATAAATTTAGAAAAATTTTTTTTTCTTTTAAACTTATTTTTTTAAACCTTTTTTTTTCTTAAAAGATTTTTTTTCTAAATATAATAAATAAAGGAAAATTTAGAACTTTATTCAAATATCAAGAAAATTTTAAATTAAGATTGAAAAACAAGATCCAAAAAAATCAGTTATATTTTCCCATAAAACTCATTTGATATTCTTAAATCCGAACTTAAAACTTTTTAAAAAATAAAAAAAATTTTTACTAAAAATAACTTTTTAAAAAAAAGTGCAAAGTACAATAAAAAATCACTTATTTCAATCAAAGCTTTAATCATTATTTAAAACTGAAATAAAAAATACTTTACGTCAAACCTTTGATGAATAATAAATAAAATTTGGGAATTGGGTTTTAGAAGGAAGTGGGTGGGAAAAAGAGTCAGTTTTATGCTTATTATATAAATAGATATAAATATACACCACTGGCTGCTTTGGTTATTTGAGTTTCCAAAAACCAAATTACAACATCCAATGAAAGGGTTAATAAATATAAAAAAAAAGATAATGAAAGTTTTTTGTTGGTGTCATTTACTTTTAAATTTCCCTTTTAAAAAAACCCTCATAGAGTTTTTAAATATAAAATAATAGATAAACTTAATTATAAAAGGGAATAAATTTTTTGTTACATTTAAAACAAACACCTAAAAAAAGTTTAAAAAGTATTTCATTTAAAATATTTGATTATGAAAGCCCCCAGGTTTTTTCCATTGTACCTATCAAAATATCAAAAATTCCCAAAGGTGTACATGTTTTTAATTAAAATAACGAAAAAAACACATTATTTTGGATTTAAAAACTTTAAAATTAATGTTTAAAAAACAAAACATGCAATAAAAACATTTCTGTAAATCAGCTTACAAAATTTTCTCACGAAAGAATATTAAAAAAAAAATTTCCAAAATTTTTTACATTAAGGTGTTCAAGCTGTAAAAATGCCAAGAAGGGAAGTAAAGACAATTTAAAAAAAATTTTCACAAGGTTTAGCAGTACCTTTTGTAATTTACTGATTTTGAACATAACAAGAAATTTTTAACGCTTTACCACACCTGAATCTTCATTTACAAACCAATCAAAATCTTTTTAAAGTGGTTACGGTTATAAAGTTGTTTGTTGTTTTAACGTAAAAATACTAAACCCAATTTTAAAAACAAGGTCCAATGCAGTTTATAAATTTATGAAAAAATTTGAGGAAGAGGATATTGTAAGAATTTTTTTAAAATTAATTTTAAAAAGAACTAAGAATTTCTAAAAAAGACGAAAATTTAATTTTTAAAGAAAAAAAGTTTTGTCATTTTGGTTGTGTGTGTGTTTCGGGTTTAACGGCTTTTTCAAAAGTCTTTAGTCATATAAACGACGGGGCAAATTGTAGCAGTGACACAATGCCCAAAAATTTATGTGCTGCCTCACTGGAATATCAGCCGTAGACCGGAAGATACCCCACCCGTCACATTAACTGACACCCCCGGGTGACCAGTCCTACACTACCCCTTAATGCTGAGCGCCCAAACGAGGGGAAACTACTTACCATTTTTACGCTTTGGTAGACGCGCCGGGGGTCGAACCCACGACCCCCCACCGAAGCGGACGCCCAAACCCCTAGGGTACCGAGGCGGTTTTTCATATTTGAAAAAGAATATATAGAAGGCAAGTACCTAGTGACCCTTGTCATATAACAGGAAAATTTGAGGAATGTTCACTCAGAATGAAAATTTAATTCAGACTAACACACAAAATTTCCCGTTTTTTTCCTAATTTTAAAAGGGTTTTGACGGGCATTTTATTATGCAACAAATAGGAAAATTTAAAAAAAAAATTTAATGTTATTCCAATAATATGGAAAGATATATGGCATTTATGATAAGTGATTTAATTTTTATAGATAGTTTTCAATTTATGTCTCAACCGTTAGATAACTTAGTAAAAAATATTCCAGAATTTAAGTACACATCTCAAGAATTTAAGAATGAAAAAGAACAAATTGCGAAGCTGGAACCTTCGGGGTCTTCGACCCAGTCAGACCTACGGTCTTCGGTTACACTAGAATTATTAAAAACAAAAGGCATTTATCCATATGATTACATGGATTCATTTAAAAAAATCAAAGAAACAGAAGTACCTCCTAAAGAAGATCTTCATTCAATTTTTTTTAACTGAAACTGAAATTAGTGATGGAGAATATGAACATGCTAAAAATGTTTGGAATAAATTTAAAATTAAAACAATGGGAGAATATCATGATCTATATTTAAAAACTGACGTATCACTTTTAGCTGATGTATTCGAAAATTTTAGAAAAAACTATGTTTGGAATATTACAAACTTGACCCTTGTCATTATTTTAGTAGTCCTGGTTTAGCTTGGGAAGCAATGCTAAAAATGACTGGAATAAATCTGGATTTAATAACTGATATTGATATGTATCTTTTTATTGAAAAGGGACTGAGGGGAGGAATAAGTTATATTTCAAACAGATACAGTAAAGCAAACAATAAATATATGAAAGATTATGATCCTTAATTAGAATCTAAATATATTATGTACCTCGACGCCAATAATCTTTACGGTTGGGCCATGTGTCGACCTTTGCCATATTTCAAACAGCTACAGTAAAGCAAACAATAAATATATGAAAGATTATGATCCTTAATTAGAATCTAAATATATTATGTACCTCGACGCCAATAATCTTTACGGTTGGGCCATGTGTCGACCTTTGCCATCTGGAAACTTTAAATGGGTCACTTTAAAACAATACAAGAAATTAATTGCAAAAGGTAAAACTAACTTTATAATTGAATGTGATCTTGAATATCCAAAAGAATTACATACTGTACATAATGATTATCCTTTGGTTCCTGAAAAAATTAAAATACCAGACGAATGGCTTTCAAATTATAGTAAAAATATTATAAAAGAATTTGAAATAGGAAAAAGTAATGTAAAAAAATTAGTCCCAACTTTAATGAAAAACAAAATTATGTTGTTCATTTTAAAAATCTTGAACTATATACACAATTAGGATTAAAAGTAACAAAATACACAAAATATTAACTTTTGACGAAAGTCCTTGGTTAAAACAATATATTGATTTTAATACTCAAAATAGATCTAAAGAAAATAATTCATTTGAAAAAGACTTTTTTAAGATAATGAATAATTTGGTGTTTGGTAAGACGATGGAGAATTTACGCAAAAGAATCAATATTAAATTAACTCATGATGAAACTTTTTATTAAAGTATATTGCCAATCTTCATTTGTTAGTTCAACGATGTTTAACAAGAATTTGTTTGGTATTCATAGAATAAAAGAAAGCTTATTATTAAACAGACCTTGTTATGTTGGAATGTGCATTATAGATTTATCAAAATATTTAATGTATGATTTTCATTATAATTATATTAAGGAAAAGTGCGAGGATTCAGCAAAGCTTTTATTCACTGACACTGATTCATTATGTTATGAAATAAATACTGAAGATGCATATGGGGATTTTTGTAAGGTAAAAGATTTATTTGATAATAGTGATTATAATCCTGAATCAAAATTTTATTTCGACAATAATAAAAAAGTAATTGGAAAATTCAAAGATGAAGCTGCCGGCATTCCCATTGTTGAATTTGTCGGAGAATTTGTTAAGAAGTAAAATGTATTCATATTTATTACAAAGTGAAGTTAACATTAAAAAATGTAAAGGAATTAAAAAACATGTTGTAAAGAAAACAATAGTTCATAAAAATTACAAAGATACTTTGTTTAATTCAACCCAAAGTAAACACACTTTTAAAGTTATTCGGTCTGATAAACACAATCATTCCAGTTATGTTATAAATAAAACATCTTTATCATGTTATGACGATAAAAGATATATTCTTGACAATGGTATTGATACATTAGCTTATGGAGCTTCAGCTTCTTATGAGCTTCACGCTCAGCCTGGTTATATTACAGAACCATAAATTTTTAACGTTTAAAGAATTAATATAAATAACATCATTTGTTTGAAATTGATTAGCATAATTAATAGAAATAGATTCATTTTTTCTGTTATTTTTGGTATTGTAACTTTGAAGAATTTTACTTTCTTTGCTTTTTAATTTCAATTTCGCTTTTCCATTCTCTGTTTTAATTGCATCAACAAGAATAATTAAAATGCAATTAAAATTAATTGTTACATTATTACCATTTTGAACTAAACCAGGACTAGCATTTACAACTTTCCATTGAAATAATCCACTATCGGTATCTTGGGTATAACATGTTAAATACGATGGAGGTTTTCTTATTATTTGCCTTTCTATTTTACTTACTTTTTCGTTAATATTATTGAATATTCCCATTATATAAAATGAAAATAAATGGAAATTAATCAATTTAATAAATTGAATCTAACATAACTTCCTGGTTCTATAGTAAATCTAGCACCTTGTGTAAATTCTGGATATTTTTTTTACCTCATATGATATATACTGGTTTCCGTTTACGTGAGCATCCCGCCAGTTAAAAATAAAATCAACTGGTTCTCCAGAGTATTTAATGATAATATTTATTTCAGTTATATATTCCCCATCATGTTGTATTTTATATTCATATCCGTCTGTTTTAATAAAACTTTTATAATCTGTAATCTTATTAATTCTTAATCTAAACATAGCAAAAAAAGTTTGAGGTACGTAATACCTTTTGTTGAAGCAAGAACCGTTACATGTAGTTGTCTGTTATTGTAGTATTCAAGAAGAAAAAATCATGTTTTACAAATTCTAGTTCTTTTTTTATTGCTTTATTTTCATTTTCATGTTCAAGAATTATTTCAGCTAAATCATCAAGTCGTTTTGTTGTAGCTATATCAGAAGCAGACAAATTGTCAACAGTATTTTTTGTTCTAGCTAAATGTGTTTCTTGTTTTAAGAAAACTTGTTTTTACTTTTGTAATTTCTTCTGCATTAGTGGTTTTTGATTCAGTATTTGAGGTAATTAACTCTCCTTGTTTAACTGATTTTTCAACTACAAAGTCCAGTTTATTTTTTATTTTTTCCACTTTAGCATTAAGCTGCGCCATATCTTTTTGTAATAAACCTGTAAGTGTTTTTAAGTCTGCGTACTTTAAATAGAGACGTGTGTCAACATTACTAATCAAAATTCGAAGTTGTTTCTTAAAGTTTTCTATTTTAGAATTGAGCTTTTTTTAAGATTATCTAATGCTGCGTCATGATCATCACCTCTTTGTGAAGCTGCTTTTCCAGTTCAGATTTATATTCTGCAAATTTATTTAAAAATTATCGAAAATAAATCTTGATTCCCTTTTAACATTTCAGTATTTAGTTTATTTATTTCTGTTCTGATTTCTAACTTATACATATTGTGTAACTTTTTCTCGGCTTCAATAATCTTGTTGTTTAGTTCTTCGTGTTTAATCATACAATCATTTAATTCTTGAACTTGAGTGTATAAGTTTTCAAAATTTGTTCTAAATACTTTTTTTATGTTGTCATCTGTCAAATCAGATTTCTCTGTTCTTTAATAGAATCAACCATGGCTTTCATTTCTTTATCAATTTTACCTTGTAATTCAACTATTAATAATGAATTATTTTTAAAATCTTTTTCTTATTCTTCAATATTCTTTACTTCTGCTTCTAGTGTCTGTTTTATACTTTTGGTATCTTCAAGATTATAGTCATCTATTACACTTTGAATTTGTTTATACATATACCGTCTTGAAACTGCATCGTTGGGTTTATCTGGATTTCCTAGGTTGATTATTTCATTACCTCCCATATCTAATGCTCTGTTCATTGTATTATCAAGTTCCTTATTTCTGTGAAGATACGATTTCGTTTCCTTTTTAAGCTTTTTAAATTGTTTTTAGTAGCATAATCACTTAAATCAATATCAAAATTAACTTTACTTATACTGTCGGGTTCACTTATTTGTTTTACATCATTAAAAACTACCATCTATATTATTTCTGTAAAGTTTTATCTTAAAAACTTCTTTGGTTTGCCAATATATAAGAAATCATATTTTTGTTTTGTTGCATTAGTAAAAGAGTTAGGGTTCATTACAAATCATATCATTTTCTCTTTTACCTGGACTTTCAAATAAAATATAATGTGAACAGTTAATTCGAATATCCTTCAGTGTTTTATAGTCAGACTGACTTAAATAAATAACACAACAATCATCAAATATTACTACATTCAAGATCATCACAGGGTTCAATTTGGTTGGGATCAGCCGAATATTCAAGTATTTCATTTGGATCTACTTTAATTTTTCTTTTTGCAATTTCATTTATGTGATTTATTAAATCCTGATATTTAGATTGTTCTAGGTTTTTAGCATTTAAGTATAATTTATCATAATATATAAGAGGTTTCCGTAGCATATGCATTAGTGTATTTGTTTTTCCAGATCCAGAAGATCCACATATTAACATTCTAAAACATGAATCCAGCATAAAAGAATAATGTTGTTAAAAGTTATTAGATTTATCACTTTTTGTATCATATTTTGGAATTTCCATTATATAATAATATTACATTATCTTACAATATCTTACATTATCTTACATTATTATATAAATGTTAGCAAAACTTAAAGAAATAAGAGAACTAAACAACCTAGTTGAACAAAAAGTAAGAGCTAAAAGAGAAGAAATAAGAAGAGAAAAAATACGAAAAGCTACTAGTCAAGAAATGTATAATGAAATTTATAAACCAAATACTGAAGGAATAGAAAGTCAAAAAGAACAATTATCAAGTCAGTTAAAGGCATTACCTAGAATTAAAGAGCAATTAGCGTTACTTCCAAAAACGTTTGTTGATAAAATACAAGAAGTAGAACAACAACAAAAATTAGCAGAGTTATTGGAAGAACCGCCCCCGGTGGAACTACAAGAACAACCATTACAGCCATTACCACAACATCTAGAAGACAAAGATATTGATAAATTACTGGAAGATTATGGAAAAGAAAAAGAATTGGGCGCAAGACCAAAAGAATTTAAAGTTGATTTTAATAAAGGAATTGATTTAAATCTTTTAGATAAAAAATATTGGACACCACAAGAAGTATTTAACTTTTTTCATAGCAAATCTTAAAGATCCAGAAGAAAAAATGACTAGGGAAGAAGTAGCAGATATCATACAAGATGCATCAAAGGATATTAAAAAATTGTGTAGTAAAACTGTTGAAATAACTAGAATGAAAAACCCCTCAGAAGATGATATAGAGAGAAAAAACAAACTTATAGCCATGAAGCAAAATTTACTAAAATATAGAGATGCGATTAGGGATATTCGTAAACAAAAAAAAAATATACGGGAAAAGGAATTAGACATCATAATCCATATAAAGTTTCACCAAATGGTAGATATGGTAATTTAATTATTAACTTAAATAAACTTTATGGTCAAAACAAATTAATTGCTAAGGATCAAAGGCCGCGAAAAGAAGTAATTAACCCTAAAGTAGATGATGATTTGATTGATTTGATTAAAAAAAGATATAACAATAATAAATAGCATTCAATTCATTCTAAAAATATTTAAAGAGTTAACAGAAAAGTCAGGATTACCTATCAATAAAAGATCTATGAAATTTAAAAAAGTAATTAGAGGTGAAGGTTTAATTTAAGTCTTTGTCCATGTAATCCAGAAGAACTGGATAGCAACTTGGAGTTAATTTGTGGTTCAATTGATGCTGGAAATGATAATGAAGAACTAAAAAATGAAGGTATTAGCATAATTGATGAACTATTAAAAATGGATGAATTGTTACCAAAAGAACATGAAATGTTATATAAAACATATTTTTCTTGAATCTATAAATGGAACAAAAATAGTATTAAGTTCTGAAGCTGTTAAAAATGATAATAAAAATACTCTGAGTGATTTTACAATCAGATTTAGTCGTTCTTTAATTTTAGATAAAAATAAACTTATGTTGTTGGTTTGGATAGTATTAACACTATGACTTACTCTTGGCATAATATAAGTGATGAATATGACAATAAAAGAATTCGTTACAATAATGGTAAAGAATGGAAAGATATTATATTTACAAATGGTTCTTACAGTTACACAGATATTAAAAATTTTATATGGGAAACATTAATAAGTAATAGTGATTTTGAATTTGATAAATCAGACATTGCTCCAATACATTTGGAATTTGATTTAAGTAGTTTTAAGGTTTTGATTTCAATTAAAGATAATTTTATGTTGGATTTAAGAATGTCAAATTTTCATACATTGCTTGGATTTGAGAAAAAAAGCATTGAGAAATACTGAATGGGGAACTACAACACCAAATATAACTAACTCTGTGGATACAATTTACATTCATTGTGATCTTATTGATAATTCACTTGTTGATGGTAATTTTAGTGATATTATCTATGCTTTAAGTACTGCAGATTTAACAAGAGCTTATCCATTTACAAAAGAACCAAACAGAGTTGGATATTCTGAAATTAATAAAAATATTATAAATTCAATAAGAATATATATTACAGACGTATTTGGTGGAGTAATCAATTTTAATGGAGTTGAAACAAGTTTTACACTAATATTAAAAGAAATTAATTAAATAATTAATTAAATAATTAATAAAATTTAGTTTTATATAATGTACAAGAAAGTTTATGACAAAAATAAAGGAATATTTATTTATGTTGATGCTCACACGGGAGAAGAAAATATAGACGGTACAGGTATCTTTGACACTTTAACAAAATTGTTTTCAAGTGGAGTTGCATCTTTAATTAGCACTGCTGGAAAAAAAAAACCTCTGGAAACTACAGGAAAAGCAGCACTTGAAAGTGGAACAAAAAACGTTGGAACGGAAGTCGGAAATTTAGCTGCTGATAAAATTGTTGAAAAATTAAAAAAAAAACCATTCTCCGGCAGTTGGTAATTTAATTGCTATGGAATTACAAAAAAACAAATTCAAATAATGAGGAGGAGGATATAAATATAAGATTAAATAGATTATTGTCAGGTTCTGGGACTTCAGCTCGGCGTAAACGTATTAACAGATTAATTTATATAAAATAATATATAATATACATTAGAACAAAACAGTATTGTGAAAGATACGAACTAACCCTATTCAATTAGATACAGCTTTAATATCCGTCTTAGGAAATAATGTTTAACAGCAAAAAGCGGGTATCACTTTACAATTAATGATAGAAGTTCATATTTTGATTGGTTTAATGGGTTTTTTTTAAGTAAGTTTTAAAGTTAATAAGCTTGCTGATGGTGCTAATTATGCTGGTGGAGATCAAACTGCTTTAATTGATAATGCAGCTTTATTAATTGATCAGCTATAGTAAATCAAAATGGAAAAATTGTTTATGATTGTAATAGTTTATACAAGGTAATAAATGTAAAGGATTTAGTTGAACTATCTAAGGATTATGCAGAATCAACTGGAACAAATGAATTTATTTATTTAGATAATACCGCTAGTGCTGAAAGTAGGGATGACCAAGCTGGATATAATAAAGGTTTTGAATCAAAAAAGGTATTAATCCAGGGTGGTAATGAGGTAAATGCTAAAATTCCATTAAATAATTATTCATTTTTTCAGGGTTTGGAAGAAAACATGTTACCACCAAGTCAAATACAAATAACATTACAATTAACAAATGATGATGAATTAATTTACAGAGTTAATGCTGCTGATCCAGGTAGGGTAATTGTAACTAAATTAATATTGTGGGTTCCACGTTTAATTTTTAAGCCATATGGAATTAATTTTATTTCTGAAAACTATATGAAAGCAACAAGTTGGAAATAGCTTCGTGAAATGGTAACACAATTAACTGTTACACAACAGACTAACATAACTTTTAGAATAACAGCTGGTGTAATAAAACCCGAACATGTGTTTGTTTATTTACAACAGCCTGACAAAAGTAATTCACAAGAACATAATCCACATTTATTAGATACATTTATAATTAATGCAGCAAATAATAATTGTACATTGGAATCTTGCCGTCTTGAAGTTGGTAATGGTGTTTTTATCCTGAAACGGAATACACAAGTATATCGAGAATTTATGATAATATTCTTAATTATTATTATAAACAAAATAACAAAACTACTGGAAGTCTCTTAAATAGATTTAATTTTCAAAGTTTGTTCGGATTTGTTCATTTTAACTTAGAATTCAAATAGGAAGGAATGACAGAAGATCCTAAGCATACGATTTCAAAAAAACAAATGTCCAGTCAAGGTCAAAATGGTGGATTTTTAGGAGCTTTGTCTGGTCTGTTAGGTCGGACAGTACTTCCGGTAGCTGCAAAAATAGCTTCAAAATATTAGGACCGTTAGGGGTCGGAGCCCTTTCTGGTCTTGCCAGTACTGGTGTTAGTAAAATACTTGGAAATGGTATGATTTCGGTAGCTAATGATAAGAGAAATATGATAACACCCTATATTACTCCTAATCAAAGAAAACAATTTAGAGGAACTGGAGTAATTAAATTAACACAAAAACAAAAATAAGACGGCGGGTTCCTGGGTATGCTGGCTGCTAGTCTAGGAATACCTTTGATTACATCTTTGTTAAGTGGAAAAGGACTACAGATTGATTCTCAACGGAGACCTTACACACGAATTCCTATAGTAAAAATATAAAATTTATAAACAAACCAATTTCTAACTTTGAAATTGAACAATGGATTAAACAACTCGGTATTAAAAACATTAGGGGTGTATTTAGTAAAATAAAAATAATTTACCAAAAACAAAGTGGATCAAAGACAAAGTCTTCGGAAAGTTACACTTGACCAAGACGTTAAATAATGAATGTGGAATTATAAATTTAGATGACTCTGTTGGGTCTGGAACACATTGGGTTTGTTACTTAAATACTTTGTACTTTGACCCATTTGGACTTCCTCCACCAAAAGAAGTAATTAATTACATCCTGAATGTAAAATACAATAATATACACTATCATGGCAAAATAAGTGTATTGTGTGGTTACTATTGTTTATTTTTCATTAAAATGTAACAAGACAAAGAACCGTTGTATGAATTACTGTATAAAATACTAAAAGTTAATAATCAAAGGAAAAATGAACAAAAAAATAAAACATTATTTTAATTAATAAGGACAAAACTATTATAAATTGTTTTTAGTGCGGAGTTTAACGTTTCCTTCTGATTTTTTCATTTTTAAATATATGTTTTCTTCATTTGGTCAAACCAGAGGTTTTCGTTTGGTTTAACTAAAGATTTTCAGGGTACAAGTGTACCAAGTTAGTATTTTAAGTTTAGGGTAAAGTGCACTTATAGAATCGGGCAAGGGGTCAAGTGAGGTCAAACTGTTTCAAAACCATCATAATACAGAAAATAAATGAGACGTCTTCTTGTATACATTTAATTAAATGTTTAGTTCATGTTTAGTCTCCCCCGTCCCCTCCCTCCCCCCCCCCCCCCCCCCCCCCTCCCTCTCTCTCTCTCTCTCTCTCTCTCTCTCTCTCTCTCTCTCTCCCTCTCTCTCTCTCTCATTTACACATTATTGATTTTTATACAAAATATTTATTTGAATACCAGTAAGCGCACTATATACACATCATAACTACAGTGGAAATATTCTCATTGTACTGGATTGGTTCTATACAGTAAACTATATCATAGTAATTTTCTTTAAATTCCTGCAAAGTAAGTATCATTTCTGTTTTCTTGTCCTAAATATTATTATTAAAACGTTGATAGTTACAACTAAAGACTCGTAACAGAATACTTACTTTTGAATACAATAACATGTCTTTATCATTTTACGACTTTAAAGGTATGTTTTCGAGGCTGGAGAGCAGGCACTTACTTTCATGAAGAACATGGAAGATTTTGGAGATCTTGTGGGTAAGATTTATGAAATTTTGTCAGCACAAATATTAACTGATATTATTATCAAACAATAACCACAATTCACAAAGTAGGCTTAAGCAGTTACTTTTCTTTATATTTGATATGTTATCCTTTGAATGAATTTATCTACATGAAATTAGATTAGAATGTCAAATATAGATTGTGAGCATCTTTTGTTATACTTTCCAGAGGAAAGTCTTAATTCCGGAGAAAAGGACAATACATTTACTACTGTTGGCCCACTTGACATCACATTGGACGATAATCGCAGGAGTAAGTTTTAATTAGTTTTTAGATATTTTAGAAAAGATTAAATAATATTAAAGTCATTGATCAATGTCTGTATGTAACAAGTCAGTACAATTGTGAATTGTTTTTGTTTAGCGTTATAGTTTATTTTATTGCCACAAAAATGTATTTATAATTATCATTTAATTGATGTATTTGCATTTAATTACATGCTTTACCTTTCGTAAATACAGACCTATTGGAGATTAAGTTTCAGGTAAATCAAGACAGAAATTTGATCCAGTGTATTCATCTTCACCTATATTTACTGGTACAATATCAGACGACTCAGAGGCATTTATATGTAAATGCAATTCATGTGAAAGTTGATTATGCTACTAAAATTATGTTACGCTATTTGTTTCTACTTTAAAAGAAAGCACTTTTGTATTTGCATAAATGAAAGTCACATAGAAATCGACTGGCAACTTTATACGGAAATGGCGTAAGAAAAACGCGAAACGCGGTTTTATAAAATGTCTTATGTTACATGATGTTGTTTTCTCTATGGTAAATGTTTTTTGTTGTGTTTTTTTTTGTTTGTTGTTGTTGTTTTTGTTTGTGTGTGTGTATGTGTGTGTGTGTGTCTGTGTGTGTGTGTGTGTGTGTGTGTGTGTTTTTTCCAATTTACGCTGATGTATTTGGATACAAAGTTATGACCTTTAAAATGATATTTTATTGCATTTATGAAAACAATCTGTAGATATTTTTCTTTAATAATCCGTACAATATCACATCATAATAAAAATATTTCTAAAAACGAATCTGTATCTATTTTTCAAAAAATAACCATAGATTCAATTTTTTTTTTACCAAAATAAACGAAAAATAGCAAGGGATTTAAATCTTCGTTTTCCTTCAAGAACTTAAATTCTTTACCAAACCCTCTGTCTTTAGCAATTTTCTAATAGTCCAAATTATGACACGATCATTTGATTATTCGGTCTCTTTATCATTCATCAACATTACCTAAAATTGTCAATAGACCAGGACACTGCATGCATGTGCTTTTGTATTTTGACGAGTCTCATTCTGGTGTATTCTGTAATTCTTATACATGTTTATTCAGGTACAATACAGACGAATTGTCCGACCATTATCTTATCAATCTACTTTATGGCCCTATTTTGTGGAGTAGTGCTATAAAGTAAATACTGTTTCAACAAAACTTAAACAGTTGGTTCAAAGGAGAGCGGATGAAGTGCTACATTGGAAACTCTGTCTGACTTGGGACCAAGAAGTCATTAGTTGGATGTACCGCTCATCCAATACAAATTACTATGGTGGCTGATTTCTGCCATTTCATGTTGTCGTGTCGGCGGGGCGAAAAAATGACAAATACCTAATTTGTCGAGTTTTCATGTTGTCGTGTCGGCGGGGCGAAAATACGAAAACACGACAAATTTTACGCGAAAACCCGACGTTTAAAGGGCGCCGACACGATCGATTTATCTGTCGAGTTTTCGTGTTGACGGGTATAAATTTGTCGTGTCCGTGCCCTTTATTTGTCGATTTTTCGTGTTTTCGTGTCGGCGGGGCGAAATACGACAACACAAAAGCTCGACAAATTAGGTATTTGTCGTGTTTTTGTGTTTTTGCCCCGCCGACACGAAAATACGAAAACTCGACAAATTATATATTTGTCGGGTTCACGTGTTGTCGTGTTTTCGCCCCGCCGACACGACAACACAAAAATACGACAAATTCTTTTTAGACGTCTCTTTTAAAATGTTGAGTTATTCTGAAGCAAGTGGTAAATGATTTTAGAAGCATTTATCTTTCTATTCGAACGAACCGCCAGTTCGAAATTTATTTATAATATATTCCTTAAAGCTGCATTACGAGATTTGAGATTATAAAACAGTACAATAATATGTCAGATGTCAGTTATCGTTTTAAGCATACGAAGTGTATGTATTACTGAACCGGTTCAAGAAATATTTCACTGAGTTGCGGGGAGCGGCAACAGTCAAAGAATGAAGGCGGCATCGCCGAGCCGAGTATTGTAGGTTGATTAGGGCGTGTCTATCTTTAAATGTTTGAAATACATATATAAAATGTTGGCTTCTGTTGCAAATTTTGAGGAATGGTTAACTCCTGACAGTGGAGTCACAGGGTCTTTCCGTTGTCATTTTTTAAATATAGGTATAAAATGATGGTCACTGCTGCATATTTTCAAATTTTGAGATACATAGGGGGTCATGCCCTCCAATTTAGGGGTCAGAGGGTATCCTCGTGGACAATTTTTGAAATATAGGAATAAAATGATGGCCTCTGTTGCATTTTTGGGTCTAAATTGTGAAAAAAAAATTCCTTTGCCAAAATATTTGGGTTGGGCAACTACGACGAGAACAGGTCACTATGGGAGTTGAGGTTTCAGTTTGGGATGGGGGATGGCACGGCCATCGGCCCCTGCCCAGGACCCGGGCCTGTACAAACAGAATAATAATTACGTATATGCGTGAGCCTCAATGAAGATTAAATTATTCACACGAAATACCCAACCCTGGTACCTCAAAATTTGGACTTAAAACTGCAGCAGAGGCCACCATTTTACATACATATACATATATTTCAAACATTTAAAGGCAGATACGCCCTGACCCACCTAACATGAGGGTTTAACCCTTTCCGTACCAAACCCCACTCGGCTCGGCAATGCCGCCTTCATTCTTTAACTGTTGCCGCTCCCCGCACCCAGTGAAATATTTCTGGAACAAGGTCAATTATACATATACTTCATATTACTCTACATTTTATAAGAGATGTCTGAAACGAATTTGTCGTGTTTTCGTGTCGGGGGATGGAGGTGTGCGGAAACACGACAACACGAAAACTCGACAAATACCCAATTTGTCGAGTCTTTGTGCTTACGTGTCGGCGGGGCGAAAATACGACAACACGAATACTTGACAAATAATGTATTTGTCGTGTTTTTCTGTCTTCGTGTCGGCAAGGCGAAAACACACACACGACAAATACCTAATCTTTCGAGTTTTCGTGTTGTCGTGTTTTCGCCTCGCCGACACGCAAACACGAAAACTCGACAAATAAAGGGCGCCGACACGACAAATTTATACCTGTAACACGAAAACTCGACAGATAAATCTGTCGTGTCGGCGCCCTTTAAACGTCGCGTTTTCGCGTAAAATTTGTCGTGTTCTCGTGTTTTCGCCCCGCCGACACGACAACACGAAGTGGCAGAAAATAGCCACCATAAATAACTGACATTTTAATAAGTGTTATGAATGTTATACATATGACACACTAAAGATCCATGCATTTTTATAAAAAAAAAAACACATATATTTCACTTCTGCACCATATTCAAACATTTGTTTCTAAATTCGTATCTCTTTCGCACTGAAAGTAATCACATCTGGAGATTTTAGCTATACAGTTTATCAAATACATCACATATATACCTCATAGTCTCCGATGTTTCAAGTAAAATCAGGCACTCGTAATAAGATTCATCTTGATAAGAATAACCACTGCTTCCAGCTGATTATCTCAGTAGATAGAGTAAAATGTTTGGTTTATGAGATCTCGAGTTCAAGTTCGATATAATGGTGAAGCTATTGTTTTCCATTAAGATTGGCAGATGTCATTGCGTCTCCCGATGCTGACTTACTGCACCCCACCCATTGCTGATTTGTTCTTATACTGTTATGAACGAGACTTCATGCTCAGTTTGTCCACTGAGACACAAGTTTACATTTCTAGAGCTTTTAATGTTTCCTCGGGGTACCTTGATGATATTTTGAATATGGACAACATATTTTTTTTCCAGAATTGCTGAAACACATTTATCCAAGACTTACTGCTTCACAGTACTAATACCTCAAATATAGAAGCATCATTTTGAACTTACATTAAACAATTCTGAATAATAACCTAGGAACAAACAATTATGAAAAAAGAGAAGATTTCAATTTCCCACACCATAACGATGTCCCTCGAGTGACATCATACGGCGCCTATATTTCGCAATTTGCTCAGAGTTACAGGATTTTAATGATAGATAGATCTCACAACAGGGTTACATATATCATAAAGTACGGAGAGTTTCACTATATCTTATTACAGATCGTCCGAACTTTTAAAGAAATATAACACAAACGTAGAACACCTGTAAATCTTGGTCTTACAGACCCGACATACTATGGTATGTAGTTTATAAAATTCAGAAATTTAAACATAATGCTTATTTTATTCAAGTATTTGTAAAATGTGTAAAATTTGTCAAAAGAGGATCAAACGCGCGAAAATCGTTAAGTACAGTGCATGTTTGGTGATTGACCCCTCTACCGTGTGTCGCTACACTTTCCTAATTGATGTTGCGATGGCTCATAAAGTATTTTGTCCTAAATCTTCAAAAAAATGAAACGAACAGAATTTTGTCTTGCAGCTTGCTTAGTCGTGCCCTTAAAATTTAGGATCTTGGTGCTTTGACTTTAGATAAGTTGTTGAGTACATTGATGTAACAATACCTAAGATTGCCCTTTGTGCATGTTTTACTTTTTATGATCTGGTATTTTGTCACTAATGTTAGAGCCTTTCTCAGCGGGGAGTGATTTTATTTACACTGTCTTGTCTAACGTTTTGAAAATAGGGTAAGTGCAATATTGGCAGGCAGTGAATGCGTTTAACCCCCCCCCCCCCCCACCCACACACACACACACTCCAGTTTCCTTTATATATGTTACTGACCGTTCCAAGGCGGTGTCCTTATTTTAACTTGTTTTCTGTCTGTCTCGTATTTTGTGTTGCATTGAATGTATTATTTGCTATTCTCCTTTTTCTTCTCACTACCCCGATCGATCCCTCCCACCCTTTGCATTTGCGCTTCCGTGCATTTACATCCATTGTCCTTTTACTACGAGTAAGCTATCCATGATTTTGTCCGCCGGCCGTCAATAGACACTGTCCAACTGTTGCATATTTTTCCTGCTTGTGTGTGTGTGTATGCGTGAGTGTGTGTGTGTGTGTGTGTATGTGTGCGTGCGTGCGTGCGCGCGTACCTGTTTGTTCGGAAGGACCGGAGTTGGAATCGGGGTACAGGAACTTTGTTTTCACATCTTTTGTTGTGCCAGTACCTTGTGAAACCCTTTTGCCATTTTTTGAATTGCATTGAAATCAGACATTTGAATTAGGGAACCTTTCAAATACATGCATAAAATATTTAATACTGAAAGGTTAGTTCACATTTTTTCCGATATATGTTATCTATTTCATTGAACATGGTTTCACTTTTGTCAAACTTGCAATATTTCCATGATTGCAATGAATCAAACAGAGATAGATTGCGCTAAGACAAGCCTTATACTTGAAAAGGATATTTTCATAAAGTGAATAAATAGTAATCTTTAATATACAAAAGAAAAAGCTTTTGAACCAAACCCTACGCATAATGGCAACTAACTAGAAGACAATAATTTGCTAAAGGGAAGACAAGAGATACACAATGTTTGATAAATCGGGCTTGCAGTTTAAAAAAATAATGAAAGATTTTTTAAAGTTTAGACTAAATACATTTTAATGAAAAGTGACAACGCCCTCTGGCGGCCATGTGTTTTGACGAATCAAATTAATCTGAACAATCTTAGTACAGGGTCACAGAAGGACCATTCGTGTAAAATTATCCTAAAATCGGGCTAGCGGTTTCATACAAGAAGAGTTTTAAAGTTTCTACTATATACATATAGGGAAAAGTAACCACACCCTCTAGCGGCCATATATTTGACATAAGAATCATTTGTGTGAAATTATTTCAAAATCAGGCCATCGGTTTTTGGAGGAGATGTCGTTTCAAGTGTTTTCTATTTTTAGCTCTGGCAACCAAGCGGAAGCGTTTGAACAACTTTGGTAGAGGACCACCCAAGGAACATTATGGCCAAGTTTAATCAAAATCCATTCATTGGTTTTGGAGGAGATGCCGATTAAAGCAAAATGTTGACGACGGACGGTTGACTTGACGGACGGACGCACGCACGCACGAAGAACAACGGACACATCGTGATGACAATAGCTCACCATGAGCCACATTGAGCTCAGGTGAACTAAAAAATGAATATCCATGTCTAAAAATGACAATAAACAAAGACGGCTTTAAGTAAAGATGTATATCACTTTATTTTTATTTCTTCCGTTCATCTTTCTCTTACTTAATAAAGAAGTTTTTTATTATATCTCTTATAATTCCTGGTTTCATACGCTGAAAAATATAAACATAATAGTGAAAACTTACTTCATTTTAACACGGAAAATTTATATCGTTCAACAAAAATGTTGAGGATTCTAGACTGTCTATATTAATTCATTATTAATATGAATACATTTACTATATATCTGTCATAGATAGATGGATGAATGGATGGATGGAAAATGGTAGATAGAGAGGCAGACAGACAGACATATAGATAGACAGGGAGAAAGAGAGAGAGAGAGGCAGGAAGGCAGACAGACAGACAAATAGATAGACAGGGAGAGAGAGAGAGGCAGGAAGGCAGGCAGACAGACATCCAAAGAGATAGACAGAGAGAGAGACGGATGAACGGACGGACGAACAGAAAGATAAAGAGGCAGGAAGGCAGGCAGACAGACAAATAGATAGACAGAGAGAGACAGACAGGCAGACATAACAATAGCCTGTACGATATTCAGGAATAGTGTATGATCAGTACACATTCGTTCTAACATAAGGCATCTTAAAAACGTCTATATATAGAAATGTTAGTACAATGTATAAGAGGGCATACACATTGTATCATTATTTACACTGGTCTTGTTGGACCTTGTAGAATAATAATGTTCATTGATGAAAAAGGGAGTGAATTTATAAAGTAAGTTCATTTTCCTAATTTAATAATGCCCGCTAAGATGAACATAAAGTGCAACATTTCATTAAGTCTAATACAATAGATAAAGAAGACAGATAGGTATAGAGGAATTATATGACCATCATTACAAAATACCAGGCCAATTACGGCAAAGCGCCCAGCAGTACAAACGAGCGTGCAAATATCACAACACGTCCACTAAACCAGTGCGTTTAGATTCGATGCTGCATGATATGAATACACTGACGAGATATGAAAACGCAACAAACATATGCCTGAATATATTTTTACTACACAAAGCATCACATTGAAATGTTCAGCACATACACATCTCGATACTCTATACCCACTGCGTTCAAATTTAATCATCACAACAGACCGTAAAATTAACACAATGGGTATAGAGTATCGAGATGTGTATGTCTTGAACATTTCAATGTGATGCTTTTTATAATAAAAATGTATTCAAGCATATGTTTGTTGCGTTTTCATATCTCGTCAGTGTACATACCCGAGTTGTACGACAAATACAGGTTCAACATTTGCATATATTCTAAAATCTCAGCTACGGTATTTGGAATTTTTATCTTTTTAACTGATTGGGACCAGAGAAGTTATTTGATCTCTCTGAAAAGTGACTGGATCTCAAGGATATAATGAATTGTTAATAAATATTTTGCATATAAGGATGTAATTAATAAATATAATGTAGTACAATTAGGCTTGTGGCATTAGCATTAATGTAACATTTTCATTTTTGTTGTGTTGAGCGACCTGTGGAGTTTCCAATTTTTCTATTTTATATATAAATATACAACATACAACATTAATTCATATGTGCACTAACTTTTGAAATTTATATTAGGAGAAAATACAACACCACAGTTAAGAATGACGTTGTTGAAGCCGATATCAAGACACCAGTCTTTACTAGTGCTACCCAGTCAACTCAAATCAGCAAAGCTACACGAGGAAAGAGGTATGTTAAGGTCGTTACTTTTGTGATTCTTGAAATATCGCCCCTATAAACGACAGTACTCCCCTCTTCCTGTTGCAACCGATTAAACAACAAACTGACCGCTAAAAGTTGGAAAAAAACTATTTTCAAGTGATTAATGTTTTTTTTTTTTTTTTTTTTTTTTGTTGGTTTGTACAAATAATATTTCATTGGAAGCTGAACATGATTCGTTTCTTTATATAATGTGTTAATCTGTCTACATTTAGAATTATAGCAAAATAATCAATAGATCACTGATTTTGTACAGACTTTGCACCTTGTCGGCGTCAAAAGCACATATTTTCTTACTTCAAGGATTATCTACGTATAAATTCCAATGTTTCATTGATAAAGAAAACATATTAGTTTGGTAAAATTAAATAATATAAAACTGTCAATAAAAGAGGGTGTTCGCTTGCAGTACTGTACAAATGTTCGCGACTTTCGTGAACAAGACTAATGCCTGTTAGCAACTGACTTATTTATTATATATATCGGCTCTTCCATTGCTCCGGTAGTATTTCTTCATAATTATCTATTAGCTTCTTTGTATAACACCTTATAGGCCACATAAGATGTCTACAACAATTACCAGACCTGTTCTACTGTTTACACGAAAATGGTTATGACGAAATATCTCAAGTGCCTATAGCGGGAATCGAACTCGAGTCGCGTCCGACGCTAGTCCAATGCTCTAACCACTGAGCCAAATTGTCAGAGATTAAATGTAAAGTTATGCTTAAGCGACCGAAACAAAACAGTAGAATCATGAGAAGTCCGTGTATGTCATTTAAGGTGAACGCGTGATTGATCATGTAAATATAGTATCACTTGTTTAAATAAAGTACGTTTTAAAGACACTGATTCTGGTATGCCAGGTATGTGGCCTATGGGAATGATAAGGTCTGCGTATTGGTGGTAATGGCCAATACACAAGACTGGACCATAGATAGACTTGCTTCTGTTTATCATAATAAGCTACTGTATAGCTACTGTGCAGTACATAAATTACAGGTGATATTTCTCACCTTCATAGCAAAACAGTTCTCACCTTTATAACGAGTTCAGAAAGTTTGATTGAATTAGGGCTAAATAAACAAAGTGACAAGTGTTTTTATCATATTTTCAATAATAAAGTTTTTTAACAATTACATTTCATCATTGCTGTTTTTTTCTTTAATCAAAAATATAAAAAAAAAAATGCATTCAGGCACATAGCTTTTAGAAATAATAAATTATGTGTATTTTGAACAATGATATCTCTTTACTGCTGGATTTTATTATACATAAAAGAAACATTATTTAGACAACACAAGGGGAATTATGCATTTTTAATATATAAAATCCTTCTGTCCATATTCCATTTTATCTATTAAAAATGCAAGTGAACGCTTCTTTAATTTCTAATAAAATCCAGCAATTATCTTTTTCTGATTATTTAATTTGTTACTTTTGATAAAAGATCATAATCATTGAATAAACAAATTTTAATTTCTTTTATTAAGTTTTAAATAATTATTTAATGGTTAAGGAGTGAGAATTACTTTGCTATAAAAGTTATAACTTAATTGGCCGGGACATTAATCAACATCAATTAAAATAATTTTATGTACATGTTTCTAACAAAAAAAAAAAAACAGCATTTCAATCAATGAAATGCAAAACACAGGAAATAACCTATATCTGTAGGCAATAAAATTTATGATTCTTTGACAATAATTAGGCTACATGTCAAGATTATAGGGGTTTTATGGACCCTTATCAGAGTGGACCGGATAGGATATTGTACATTGGGGATTTAAAAATCTGGTGGTTTTTTTTTTAGTTTTTTTGGGGGGTTGGGGGGGGGGGGGGGGGGGGGGAAGGGGAGATGGTCACTTATATAGGAGATTTTCTTTGCCTTTAAGTGAGAAATTTCCGACCAGTTTTAAATATCTTGAAAATTGACCGTAAAGTTTCAACATTCAATTTTAAACAGGTCTTGATATTTGTCTGAGAGTTAATCCGGGCATACTCTTCCGTCTAAGTGGAGAATGCTTCATGAAACAGGACATTTTATTTTACAAAGATAAATAATGACAATGATATAATTGCAAAAATACAAACACAACAAATTTCACAAAGTTAATCATTAATCTCTAATGAAAACTGTGATGATTTTTTTTTGTACACTTAACATGGAAGTTGTATTTTAGAAAATAACCCAGTTAAATGATCGTGATACATTCCGGACGTGTCTGAAATAAAATTGACAGTTTAAACATCCCTAAAGGCTGATTTTAGGTAGTGGTAATTGGTGGAAAACTGGTCAAAGTAGATTTTTTGGGGGGGGGGGGGGGGGGGGGGGTTCTGAAAAATGTTTTAATTTTGCCGAATGTCGTTAATTCATATCAAATTAACAGTTGACATTTTATGCCTTTAAATATTATAAGATATTTTTCACTGTGCAAAGTTTTGTCGACCTGATAGTCTTTCATTTGTGTAAAACTGTCAGTTTCATGGATTCTTTACTTGTTCTTACATGTATCTGACAATTCTTCACGTGAATCAGATGTGGAGGACTAAAACGACTTTAAACTATATAATGTTTGTCCAAATCAATGAATGTCAATGAAAACAGAGGCTTCGAACTACAAACCTCTTATTTAGTTGTACTAATTACTTTCATCATCAAGAAGACTGGAGGTTTTAATATCTTCTCGATGGTATGCGCGCAGGATTTTAGCACATTTCGTTGTGTTTTCTTGGCGCGTGCCCGATCACGGTATATTATGATACGCATTTCTTGTGTTAATATCATGATAAATCTGTATTAATACTTTTTATACGGCAATGTATGATTAATTAGCAAATTTAAGAACTAAATAAACTTAAAGTGTTTTACAATGATTATGAAAAAACTTATAAAATACCATTCGCGTCAGATTCTGACTCAATAACTAGACACACATTGATGATCTCAGAAAGGGCCTATAATCTTACCAATATTTCCCAAATGCGCACGGATTTTTCATGTAATACAAAATGTCATGTCCTAGTTGCTGACAAAATATTTTTACAGATGCGTGGCAAGTTGGACCTTTTGTTATGTTAATAGTATCCGAAAAAAAAGTAGCACATGTTGTCTTGTTCCTTCTTCTAACTATTTGTTTTTAACCATTCATACACGTTACTAACGTTCTTCAAAACCGAAACCAATCTGGACTATGTAAAACAAAGAAGCATGTAGGTAAGTCATTTATCATTCTCGGAATAGGTCCGCATAGTGATTATAGACCTGTTTAGGCTGTTAGGAGATTTGGAAACCTCGCTCGCTACGCTCGCTCAATACACAAATCCCTCACAGGTCTATAAACACAATGCAGACCTACCTATTCCCTGAACAATAACTGTTATTTATAACCCGCAAACGAAGTTTGAAGGAGTGGGTGTATATAGGACTAATGCGGTCTGTGCGTCCGGTCTGTTTGTATGAGTAGCCTCATAAATTTGGTTCTGCAATTACTTGAACATTATAACACCTAACTCTCTCAAACTTCATACACACACCTAGGCAATATGTAGTTAATGCCTGTCCTCTTCTTTTTCTTTTCTCTTTAAAGCCAATGTCACACTTAAGAGGCAAAAGGTAAAACAAATGTCCATTCATTTTTTCATGTCTGAGCCACAACTTCTTTATGAATTAAGATATTCTGAAATAACTTGGCACAAATGTTTACCAACAGGTGACAATGTGTCGCGCACAAGACATGGTTCCGTAGCCCAAAGGTCAATGTCACACTTACAGGTCAAATGTCAAAAAAAGGATCGGTTCATTTTTCGTGTGCGGGCCATACCGTCTTTGTGCATAAAGGGAATCTGAAATAACTTGTTACAAATATTCACCACCATAAGTCGATGTATAGCGCATATTATTACATACTCGTTTCTATTCCCCGTTAAGTTACACTGGTACCGGAAACATCAATATTTTTCCATACACTGACGCCCGCCTGAGTTTCATATCGGGTGCGTGACGTAATGCAGTGTGTTGTTGCACTACATGTTTCTATTTAGTTCATTATTGTCAAACCTATTCATGCTATTGAACATATTTATGATATTTACATTATATTTATACGTGTAGATGCGTATGTAATAAAAAGGTTATTATCCTTGTATCGGAAAATATGCACTCGTTCTTCAGCGGAAGAATATTGCGCGACTAATATTTCCGCTGAAGAACTCGTGCATATGTCCCGATACAAAGCTAATAACCTAAAAATACATCTTATCAAACATAGTACAAGTAAAATCGATCGTAGGTCAATCTTGGAATATGGACATATTATGTAGAAGACATGCTACCTGCTCGTAGGCCTACACATAAAATTGTGAACAAATATGAAATTGGTCACGTGTTTTGTTACTGGTATCAGCAAGAATGTTCAGAGAAACTTTTGGTCGTATGATATGATAAGATGTTTGATAAGACTGGCCCAAGCTGATCCATTGAAATAAATGGTCGATTGTTTCGTGTCCGTACCATAACTTATGTTAATTATTCACGCATCCTAATATACAATTATATATAGCAATTATTGTCTTCACTGATCATGAATTGGTCCAGAATGGCGGAAGTGGGAGTATATTCAGCAGCCGTAAGGCAGCTTTAGCTTCTTGTAAGATAGAAAAACGGATTACACATAAAATGGAGAATATGTGTTATTGTAGAGGTTATATACCAGTAAAACATTTACCATAGGCTTCAAGTGTAAATTCTCCACAGTTTAGATCCATTTACACACATCACCACCCCCGACTGATCGATTGAGGCATTTCGGTGTTCATTTTTTATTTCATTTACACCCTTAAGTCGCAAACTGGAGTGCAGTATCAGTCTCAAGAAAGAATTCAGATCATATATCAAAGTTGTCAAGTCGGTATACACTGTATGTTTTTACCGTCTAGATAAAAAGTAATTTCTTTAAAAACGCGACAGCTATGCAACATCTCATTTACATATATTTATGAAGGATGCATGCTTATTGAAGAAAACAACATGGATTATTGGATCGCATATCAATTTGACATTTTATTCACCAGTTTCGTGAATTTGTTGAGTGAACTTCCGCAACAAGGTTAATTAAACCTGACATTTATGGGGATATTATTTACACACTTTGCGATATTTTTATGGAAACTTAGGCCAGAGCATCGTTACAAAGACCTTCTCTGCAGCTTGTTCATTTTTTTCTACCAACAGGAATACGTTATATAACTGAGTCTCACTAAAACAAATGTTTCCAAACTTTATATATTGTTCATAATTCTTAATATAAAATTTGCATCATATGAAAACGAAAAATGACATTCACTAACCTTTGAAAATACCACAATTAGTAAGTTATAAGCAAACACAGAGCGTTAGCTGTATATCTCCAAATAACACATTTAGGAAGGCTGTAAATCTATAAAATGTACCCTAGACATATATAACGCAATCTAGACAAAACAGACTCGATCTCTTAAATATTGTCATGACATTAGAAATGGAATATTGTGGAATGCGCCTTATTTGAAAGTTATTTTGTTCCGTGTCGACATTTTGTTAAATATAAAATTCATCATATTCCTCATAGAATGCTTATTTAACTTTGTTGTTATTTCTGTAACTTTTTTATCTACCAGCCTTAAAAACAACCATTGGCGTCCATTTTTTATGAATCATGATTTCGCGTCCGTCAAGCTGTTTTCGTAAATCATTCTATTCATTCAACAAATATCGATTTGCTTGTTACTCATCATAGTTTCATTTAAAATGTCTTTAAAATGGTGTATAATTTGTGGAGATTATTTTAAAGTACAGGTCGATATTTACGTTAAGTGACGTCAGAGCGACAAATACGACGTTGAGTTTTGAATAAAATGTTTGCTTTAATTTTGTCTCATGTAAAACCCAAACGATAGAATTTGACCATAAAAAACTAACATAATGATCAAAACTTTATTTTCTGTCGATTAAAGTAATAAAATTATGGGGTCACCGAATTCATTTTCGCGTAAAATTACATTACGCCACCCCTACCCCCAAATTACAACATAGCTTAGTTTACATGTTTTTCTGATATATCTCTTTTCAAATCTTAGTATTTTTCACCCTCATTCATCAGAGACTCACTACAGACGTGAAACGAATCATGGTACTTGAGTAAGAGGGTTTCCTTTTCAAAAGAGGTCTTTATAACGGTAAAATTGGCGACTTCAGTGCGAAATGGTTTCAATGCAGAATGTTTTACATACGTCAATGCGACAACTTTGCGTAAAGTTATGGTCATGTTATGTTTGAAAATTGCTTTAAATATCATTTTCTATAAAATAAAAATTCTTTTCCATCTTTTTTTATTCAAAATACCAATAAACAAGTTTTCCGTTGTAATACACTGTTAAAATGAAAAATTTACGCATCCGCACAGTCTAGTCAGGATCCATGCTGCATTCAAAGGCTATTGCAATTACAGAAACCGTTAGTAAACAGCATGGATCCTGATCAGGCTGCGCGGATGCGCAGGCTGGTCTGGATCGATGCTGGTCTCAAATGCGCTATGTTGGGTTTCTCATGGTGCGGCTCATATATAGTTCGAAGTTTTCAAGCTTGAAAAATCATTATTACTATTTCGTTATTACTTCTCCAGCCTAGTAACATCTGACCACAAGACTAGTTGTGTTGGGCTTGCCCGGTTTATAGTGTAGATTATAAGCCAGATGATTGTGCACTTTTGAGAAGAGTTTTAAATTTGAATGATTCTTGCGTATTGTATCATAATATTACAATTTTGATGTAGAACCCATCGCTACATGAAGTATTTTACAAAATATAGGCCGATTTTTAGGAAACTTTACCAGTGGAGATTTTCATTGTACTTTTTATAACTTTTTTATTTTTTTTTGCTCAATTCTAAAAATATTTGTACAAATATTTGTCCTTTAAATGCCGACGCGACACATATATTTGTTTTGTGTTTGTTGCAAAATTATTGGAGCGTGTCGAACTTCATTGATTTAAGCATTCGGCATGTAAAAGATGTATATATTGACTTATTTTGTGAAAAATCATGTAAAGATTAAGGTTGGAGCCGTGCCTACTAGAATTAACATAGAAGTGAATAAAATGTCAATGTACGCGTAAGTAGATTGATCTGAAACTTTTTAGTTCATTGCAATGTTTTCATACAATGTTCAGAAGCTTATGATAAAAACAACTGGACCGTGACAAATAGAATTTATTGCAAGTATGCACGTATTCATTTGTAAATATTGACAAATTCTATAAAAAATCATGCAGATGATAGCCAATAAGACGTTCATATGAAATAAGCCAAACTGTCAAAGCGAACTTTACGACTTTGTTACCACTCGAAATGCGCAGATTCTTGAGAAAGTGTTCAAATAAGGAACAAAGGTAGTAATTCGCCGATTCTGCCTCTGTAATCACACAATGAACACTGAAAGTAGTCTGTGTCAGTATACAGTGCTATTTTCCCGTCTAGTTATTTACATACCAAATATAAAATGTACTTAAACTTGAATGTCTGTGGATGATTTAGAGCTACGTAACGTTATATTGTTCTATGTTTGTGTTTATAATATCAAAGTACTCTTGGGAGGACCTTTGAAATCCGATCTTTACTTGTATACCAATTATACAGACGATTAGTGCAAACTGTTTAACCTTATTTCCTCATATGTTTTCGAATGTTGTTTAAAATGCACAGCTTTGACCCCGAACACATTCCTCTACATGTACTCCAATTATGTAAGCAAGTAGTGTGACATATTGCTCAGGGTTTTGTCTGAAATCGTTTGAAACTAACACAGTTGTATAGTGACAAAACGTTTCAAGACTTCAACTTGGCTCCAATAGTATAGACGAGTTGTGTGTACATTTCTGAAATGTTTTGTCGAGACTGTTTTATCTGAAATAACTAAAAATGCACCATTTTGTCTTACAGAGTTTCAAACAAAATCTCCGGATGGGCTCCTGTAACCATACATTAACATATACTACAACTCCACGTGCTTTCTATGGTTAAAGAAAAACAAAGTTCAAATTAACTAATGACTTGTAAAATTGCAGCTTGTACCTAAGCCCATATATGAAACACTATAGCGTAGTCACACCCGTAATTGTATAGTTGCTAACAACAAATTCAGTTACAAGGTTCACTTCAACTTATATCCTTACTTCATGTTTACTCATATAAAATCAAACAACAAAAATTATAACGATCTTAGAACACAATTTTTTATAGCACATAGACTATATCTTGGGGTCTCACAATTAGATCTCGTCCAAAGGACTTACAGTAAAACATCTTTGATTGGAATTTAAGTTATAATTTTAATCTACTATGGTAGAAAGGCAGATATTACACATCACACACTAGCTGGAATATTGATTAGATAGACATCATACGTACCACGTCTGAATTAACACATTACTAAAGTTACGAATTATGAATTTAAACGCACGTGCTAAAGCTTGAAAAATACAAGGATACGTGCTGTAGCACACATATAACATATGTTGTTTACTACAACGCAAACAGAGTTCGTGACGCAGTTAATCGGTTACATGTTTAACTTTAAGACAAAATTGAAATGCAATATACATATAATACATGTACATTGAATGGGCATTAAAAATAAATAAAATCGATTACAAAACAATAATTCATACACACACTATAATACAACCGTTCACCTAACTTGCTCGTAGCTCACGAGCCGGCCTTTTCGAAACGAGTCCCATGACAAACATCCCCCTTCGCCCTCCTGATCCCGAGGAGGACGCCTTAACCACTGTGCAACGGTCACCGGTAAGTGTCAACATATAGAACATGAAAATGTGAATAAATACAAGGGCCAATTCCCCTCCATCCCACCTCTCCCTCGTCTTATCACCTGATTTGTTTTGTACATTCCCAATGACAATTGTTTTCATATTAATCTCAATATACTGTAAAATCATCAAATTCGCTGGCATGAAATTTCGGGCAAACCAGCGTAAGGACTGGTTCGCGCATTTTCTATTTATAAATGAAAAATAAAATAAAGAAAAAAATAATAGCGCGGTCTTAAAGTCGCTTATCAGTTCTAGCGCGAAATACGCAAAAATTCGTCCTACGCGAACAAAAATAGTTTCACAGTATGCATGTATGAAGACAAGGTTTTGAGATATTCATTTATAACAAAACATGTTATACTTTGCGTTGCGGATACTAAAAGGTTATTTTTGTTTATGACTCCTGATTAACTTGAATTTCAAATCTCACTAGATAAATATTGTTTTATTAAACAGCTTACTCCTTTTAGAATCATGTCCTGCAAGCAATGCTTACTTAAGGGAACATCTTAGATTTGTAATAGTGACAAGCGTATGGCTAATAATTGTGTTTATGTTATTATTTTCCTTACTCGCGTCTGACCTTTATCTGAAAGTTTAAACTTGTTCTTGACCCTGAGAACAAATTGTTGGATATTTCTGAAGGACAAAAAACTGAAATAACGGTGCTGAAGGTAGGAATCTGACATGTGTCGGACACTGACAGCCAAAGATAATGTATAGAGACGGGGAGACGGACAGATTGAAATATTGAAAAAAGCTCGTAGATCACGAAATGCCCCCTCCACCCCTTGATGCATTCAGTAAATGCACAAAAAACAGAACCTATTCGGTCATTTTGCATTGAACGTTTAACGTACTGATAACAAATCAAAATTAAAGGTCATTTGCCAGTCATAAATGACTGATTTTAGACCAAAGCTTTTTCTTGTTATTTGACAAAATATTTTAACTGTTCTGGGTCAATGTTTTACCTTTGATCTACTGATCTGAAAATCACCAGGGGTCATCTGATGGCCGTGATCAACCACCCGTTCTCAAGTTATTATTCGGAAATTGTTCAACTGTTCCGGATCGCTGTGAACTTGACCTTTATCTTACTGGTCTCAAAATTAATAGGAGTCATCTTTTGGCCATGATCAACCACCCAATATCGTGATTCTAGGCTTAAGGGTTCTCAAGTCATCGTCCAGAAACTGTTTGACTTTTCTGGATTCCTGTGATCTTGACCTACTGATCTCAATATTGACAGAGATCATCTGCTGTTCGTGTCAAATATCCTTATCAACTTTCACAATCCTATGCCAAAACATCCTTGAGGTATCATCTGGAAACTGTATACCTGTTCTTCGTCAATTTGACCTTTACCTTTGATCTACTGACCTCATAGCATTAGTGGTCATCTGCTGGTCATGATCAACCTTTCTATTAAGTTTCGTGATTCTAGGTCCAAGCGTTTGGAACCAAGTTATTGTCCAGTAACTGTTTAAATGTTCCGGGCCACTGTGACTTTAACCATTGACCAAGTGACCTAAAAATCGACAGAGATCATTTGCTGGTCATGATAAACCGCCTTTTTGACTTTTATTATCCTGTGTACAAGCATTCTTAAGTTATCATCTGAAAACTGTAGACCTGTTTAAAAAATGTTATCTTCTAGTCATGATCGACCTTTCTTTTAAGTTTCGTTATTCTAGGACCAAGAGTTTCCAAATTATCGTCAATAAACTGTTTAATTATTCCCGGTAACTGTGACCTTGACCTTTCAACTACTGACCTCAAAATCAATAAAAATAAATTTGCTGGTTATGACCAACTTCCCTATTAAATTTCATGATCCTAGGTTTAAACGTTTTTGAGTTATCATCCGGAAACCGATTGTTCAACATATTAAAAGACCGACAGACACACCGACCGACTTCTGAAAAACAATATACTCATCTGTCTTAGAATAGGGGCATAATAATAGGGCTTCACAACTAATCAACATGTCAGTTACTACTTACAACATCGTTTTCGGAAAGACAGCTAAACAAAACTTTTCAAAAATCAAGCATTAAATGTACCATTATATGTGTTATCCAATTTTTCTAAATATTTTACAAATTCAAGGGCCGTAACTCTCATATATGCATATCTATTTCAATTTTTAACCCTAAGATTGATTAATAATTTCCTCCGGCATACATTTTGCATAAAAAATTGAGAATTTGTTTTTCATAAAAAAGTCTGGGTGTTGTATACTAATACCTTTTATAAATGATTTTAAGGGGCATAACTCTGACCCTTATCATTTATCATAAAAGACTTGGTAGAGGTGGGTTCTACATCTAAACTGTTCCGTTATAAATAGCAGTATTGTATTAGATAAAGATCAAAACTCTTCTAAAAAGTGCACAATTCGGTCATATTTTCAGCCTTATAGCCTACACTGTTATTACCTGCTCCACGCAAATGTTTACATATATTGACGGCGGGATTTGGTTTTAAAGGTCAGAATTAATTGTTCATTCTTTTAAATTTTATACCACAGGTGCTATTTGAAATAAATTGTAACTTCTATATTTCAGTAGTCATGATATAAGAGATACTTATACGCGATAGCGTATCCGTATACACTTCCGATAATGTACTGCTATTTCTTTTAATTGTTACATTCTGAATTTTGACACCACAGACGCTTATTAAAATTAGGTGAAACCTTACACTGTACACATATACATGTACACGTGCTCGTACAAATCCTAATATCTCGTAAATACGAAGGTTTGAGCCGCCGGTCCTCCGTACAAATTTACGATTCTTGAGACGCCCATATAGATAATGGTCACATAAAAATACACATGTTTAACTTTCAACCGCTATTGAATTACAGCGAGTCTCAATCACAACCGCTGTTTTCATTCTTTTGCCACACCCGCGTGGTCGTTTTTGATGGTTAGTAGAGAAAAAAGTTACAGAAATATCAAAAAAGTAAACTACGCATTCTATGAGGAATATGCTGAATTTTGTATTTAACAAAATGTCGATACGGAACCCAGTAACTTCAAATTAGGCGCATTCCACCTTAATCGACATTATAATGCACTTATAATTAAGCGTCCCTTTAAGCCAGCTGCTTAATTATGTTTTTTAGTTTATTCGCAACCACAATTCGCTGACTCAGCAGTTAGTATGTCGAGTCTACAGCAGTTGTCAAAAGACAGTAAAGAATCTTTAAACTCTTCTAGTGGTTCCAGCGAAGCAGTGCCAAAAGACATACCAGGTAATAATGTTGTCAGAATAATTTGTAAGTTTGATGTATTGATAAAGTTACACATAAGCATAGATAAGGCTTGACTCCTTTTTCATTGTATTATTGCCATAATTATAGTTGAATTGCTGTAAATAATAGGATTTTGGTCATTTATAGACGATTTAGGTTAATAACAGTGTTTGCTGAATCCCAGCATCACGCATTATACCATATACATAGTTAAAGGGAAATAAATATTTGTTAAAGCATGTACCAGTTACACAAGAGCATCATATTCAGTATCTGCATTTGTTATGCAGATAGTAACTTGCACGCAAACTTTTAACCAGAATTTTCTAAGTCAAAAAGTGGGCATAATTTGCCAACAACACATATCAGAGTTATGAGACTTGACCCAGTCAGGTTGGTAATCCATATAGAAAAGCAGAACCTAAGTTTCAAATCTACATGCCTTTCAGTAGTAGCTGTATGTACTTTAAGCAAAACTACAACCAGGAATTTCTTAGTCCAAAAGGGAGCTTAATTGACCAAAATGCATATCAGAGTAATTGCACTTGATGCTATGAACTAGTTTAATAATCCCTCGAAGACACATGTGAAATTTAAATGCAAAATCTGCATTAGTTTTGTAGATAGTAACTTGCATGTAAAACTTTTAACAGGTTTCATAAAAGTGGCATAATACATGTTAGAGTTATGAGACTTGACCCAGTGAGGTAAGTAATCGATCTAGAAAACAAAACATAAATCTATAGGTCCTTTAGCAATAGCTGTATGTACTTGCACGCAAAACTTTTACAAGGGTTTTCCTAGTCCAAAGGGGGACTATAATTTGACCAAAATGCAGGTCTGAGTTATGGGTCTTGATGATATCGACTAGTTTTATAAACCCGAATTCACAGGTGAGATTTAAATTCAATATCTGCATTAATTTTGGAGATAATAACTTGCATGTAAATATAACCTGTGAAAAGATCTTTTGGAATCAAAGAATGCAACCAAGAAGTATAATAGCAGACTCGGTTTGATTTAGTCTGTTCATGAGAGGAAATGAAATGTGCAACACCTATCACGCTCCCTAGCACCGGCTTAAACGGAGCATGCGCAGCTCTATTACACATGTGTTGAATGGAATCCATCATCCCAAAGG
>NW_026462828.1:0-9230 GCF_021730395.1 Mercenaria mercenaria | reverse complement strand
GGACAATGTTTGACATTCATCCTTATGACGATTCAACATCTACAGAAGTAAATTTTACGCTTTTGACGGATAGTTACATCAGATTCTACATATCGGATGAATATGCATTTTATGATGGAAACAAACTTTTGAGTTAATCTTTAGTTTTTATTAATTACTATGTTTTTATTTAACTGGAATAATTAATATAATGGGAATATTCCATACTACTCTCAAAAGCGTATGTTCAATCATTATGATATTCAATCATGCATATACCTATGGCATACTCAAACGGTTGAGTGATTTCAGTTGTTTGTACTTAAATCTTGTAATGCTTGTTTAATAGTTGTTAAAAAAGTGCAAAAGCCGTGTTGTGTACATTTATTTTAACCCCGACGCCAGGTAGAATTTATTACGTGCACACCCGACGCCGGGGTGAACCATTAGTCTTTCCTAAGAGACCTCATCTGTAGGCTCACCATACAGCTGGTTTTTCCTAAATCACCCGGTTTTGCAGCCAGAATCACCTTCAACCCCATTGTTCGTTGCCTCCCGAAACCTTCGAAACTAGAGACAAGAACGAAGTAAGGCAATTCAGTGCTATTACAACATTGACGGAAGAATTCTTTATGTGCACAACCAGTCAATGTCATAACAGCAGGCTGTACCCGTTAACAGACAAGGCGACCCAGTACACAAACCATACTGCAAGCTACCTTTAAACAGACAAGGAAACGTCAGATCGACTTCCGGAACTAAGCGTAACACAACTCGACTCAATGATATAAAAGTTGAAACCGGTTTTATATAGTGTATATTCTTTATTATAATAATGTTATGGTTTTGAAATTATCATAATTTTATTTTTCATGTGTTATAATTTATTCAATTACTTTTTGTTTTTAAATAATAACAACTCCTAAAGTAATTTTATTCTTCCAATATTAATTAAAATAATTTGTATGAATTTCAGTTATCAAAGGGAGATATTACTTGTTTTTTTAATTTCAATTATTAAAAAGGGGGATAGATTTGTAAATAACCTGACCTTGTTATATTTGTTATATTTAGCATTTGGTTTTCCCGGTCTGTGTTATTTTTAGTTTGAAATTTTCTTGTTTCATGGATAATTATTAATGTATTTATTGGTATTGTGTACATTTTGTGTCATTTCTAATGTCTTTAACAGTTGTTTTATCTATGTAGAAGGATTACAAAACAAGGAAGTAAAAGAGTGATTTAAACAGAAAATAAATGTGGTATAAATTCAACCACATTATATTTTACTTCCTGTATGTTATATTAGGCCAAACTTATTCTACATTTTGTCTCTCGGTGTAGTGTTTAAAGTTTTTAAGTGGAAACTATTTTTAAATAAAGACATATGTTTTCTTCATTTTAAATCATCTTTAGTTAAATCAGAGGTTTTTACTGGGTTTAAAACCTGTGGATTTTAAATTGTCCGGCATTGACCAGTCCTGAACAAGGGGTCATAGGTCAAGTGGGGTTATACTGTTTCAAAACAAACAATTACTTTACTACTTACGAAATCACGATGGGAGGGGTGCGAATTTCAATCGGATCCGAATGTTACGCGAATGAAAAATGCACTCCTTCTTGAGTGTTTGGAAACAGCTATTTGGTGTGTTTTAACTGGCCTATTTTATTACATATATATGGGAGTCAGGGCATATCGCAACCAATTCTGAAGCTACTCAGCGGGTTTGTGTGGGTCAGTTGAATCTCTCCACGGGTAAACATTCTGGGAATAGAAAGAGAACTTGTGGCTTTTTGTAAAAGCGACTGGCCGGTATGACCTACGTAGATCTATAATGCACATGACAGGCATGTAGCTCAGCACACTAATATACGCACCGCACAGGCATATCCTCATTTTTCGACAATAAAAATATAAAAGAAAACTTAAGAAATTCAATAAATAAAATTTGAAGGCTAAATGGATGAGATATAAGATGAAACGAAGATTCAAAGCGACTTTTTGCACACATTTAATGTTGAACTGTGATAGAGGTATACAGTACATCCTGCATAAGCGGTCACCTACAGGTATTAATTAAGCAGTCACTTGCCTTAAGTAGCCAATCTAGAAACTTCCCAAACTGACGTATCTATTGTTCCGAACGAAAAGTTCTAAGATATTGTTTTGATATAATTATGGGCAACACATTTGACCCTAATTCTTGGCTGATACTACAATACTGGAGCTTATTTGAAACTCAAGAGTGTAAGGTCAAAGTTTATACTGGTATCTACAATGTATGACATAACTTATTTGAGACAGACATTATGGATATATTTAAAGTTGTAAGACTTAACGTGTCCTACACGAATATACTTTTTTAGTATGATAAATATATAAATCTTTATTCGTATAAAATACTCGTACAATTTTGAAGCAATGGTATCTGACCGAATGAGTTTAGCTGTTGTTGGTTTAAATTCTAAATTTGAGTAATTTAAGTCGAAGAATTTGATGGGAAACTTAATCCTCTACTCTTCTTGGAATGAAAGTAGATATACATTCATCTCTAGTTGATATAAGACGTTTTTTTCCCCTGCAATCATTTGAATTTCCGTACATTTACAGTATTAAGGTTTCTGTCTGTTTATATTATTCGAACGCAGTTATCAAGAGCTTTTTTTCTCATTTTGTTTTACAAATGCAATGACACAGCAACTTATGTTCATATTACCAAGTAATGAGATCCAAGCAACTTAGAAGGCAAAAAGACTTAACTTGCGGCATTCATTTCGCTATTTACATTTAAAATCAGTTTCATATTTTCCATAGTATTGTAGATACTTTTTGCATTTTGTAGTGTTTAGATTATGATGCAAATGTATCTGATAACATATACTTCATTTTGATACAGTAAACTTTTTTGACCGCTAAACCTGATTCAGTATTATATCTGGTAAATCTTTTGAAGATTACTAACATTTCTTTACTAACGTGTCTGAATCATGAAAGGATCATGAAAGGAAATCAAATTATGTTAACCTGTCATCCACATTTTGTAATAGTGGTAAAACTTTTGTTGATATAAATCTACATTTGATCACTATTAGCATTGCATTTAAAGTGCGCGTCTACAATAGAAATTATTATATGAATGACAGTTGTGAAATATTTACTAAACTGTAGGACTAGGACTTTAGGCAAGTACATTTATTTTGACCGTATTAAGAGTGTCAGAAATGTTTTATCAATCACTGAACTAGCTAATTACATTAAAATGTGGAACATCTTAATTGAACGACTAAAACGTCGATATCTGATATTTCTTCAAACATGTCTTCGTAAGTAGGAGTCCGAAATAGATGCGTTAATCACACAGCAAAATATATCATATAAGACAAAAGAAAGTAGCAGTATTATATAACTAACATACGAAATATCAATTTATATAATATTGACTGAAAATTTCCTATACACGTTGGGATTCAAATGTTTTGATGAACATCGCAAGGTTTATACCAGCAATTCAAAAAGTGACTTGCATGTTTGAGGTCATTTGAAGATCTTTGCAAATATTCATTAATACTCGTATCTCTTATGGTTTTTTACTAAATAAAATGCCATTGCTCAATACTTGTATTAAGGCAACTTTATATGGTTTGAAATGATAGTTGCCTTGCAGGCAGACGAAAAAAAGAGAAGATTTTTAAGGTAATTACCTCTATATCGATTTAACAAAAAACAACAGGAATGGGAAAAGCTAGATTATAAATGAAAAATTAATTTAAAAGTTAAACAAAACTTAATTTCTTTAATTTTCTATCTATTTACGATATAGATAAGGCACCAATATTTTACCTTAAGATACGGCATTACTTAAGGGATCTCGTATCTTACGAGAAGCTTGAGTTAATCAAACAAATCCCTACGAGCAAGAAAAGGTGGCGTTACGACCACCTTAGGACTTAAGGGACCTTTGAGTTAGTCACCCCTGGTCAGATAGCCATTCAGTTTAGTAGGGTTCCACTTTTAATTAACGCTTACCCTGCTAAGTTTATATAGTGAACTTGTCTATCTTTCAATTCGGGCAACACCAATACTGTTAAAAGAGGTGCATACCAAAAAGATATTGCCTGAATAGCGAACAGTGCAGATCATGATCAGACTTCACGGATGTGCAGGCCCTGCAGTAACCTTCTAAATTTATATAAAGAACTTGTCCATCTTTCAATTAGGGCAACATCAAAACTGTTAAAAGAGGTGCATATCAAAAAGATACTGAGTGAATAGCGAACAGTGCAGATCATGATCAGACTTCACTGATGTGCAGGCTGATCATGATCTACACTGGTCGCAAAGGCAAAATCTATGGTGTCCAGCATAATAAGGGTTAAACTTGAAGAATTCTTGTCAATATCACTGTCACTTTTTTGTTAAGCTGCATATATTTCATATATTAGACCATACAAAATTAAGCGTTAGTTTAGAGTTCAAATGTATGATTTCACTGATAAACGTCATATGTTTCTTCCATTGCATCACAGTTAATGTAATATAAAATGGAAGCCCAGAAACTGACAAAAATGGTACATATTGAATTATCTTGTATGGCATAACAAAGTTTAGTGGATACTAAATGAAATGTAGGTAAAATATCAACAAGTAACAGAAAAATAACTCTTAATTTTTGATATTTTATAGTCATTAGATGGATTTGTTTTGAAGGTTCTGTTTTACCCACTCTTTGAATCTGTTAGAAACTCTGAAATAAGAGAGATTATCTCAATTGCAGTGTACATATTCTTGTATATATTCTTCTTTTATCTGTTTAGTATCTGCCCGTCCCTAGATTTGCCGCTATAATGCCACCTTTTCAATGGTGGAGTATTTAGACAATTTTCCACCAAAATGCCACCTTAAACGCCACCAAAGTGGTGAAAAAATTAACATGACAGTGGCAAACCTGTTTTCCACTAAATTCCATATTTTCTCACGTGTGTACACATTTAGGTGGCAATAAGCGTAGTATTTAGATAGTTTACACTACAATGCCACTATTATGGTGGAAAATTGTTTGCCATTTATCTCCACCAATTACCACCTTCATGGTGGAAGTAAGTGGAGTATTTAAACAAATTACCACTAAAACGCCACCATTATTGTGTAAAATCTATTTTCCATTAACCGCCACTTATTTCCACCAATCGTTACCTAAAAGGTGGCAGTAAGTGGACAAAATTTCACCAAAAACGCCACTATGGTGGCAGTCCTATTTTCCACTAAATGCCACAAAATAGCTAGCTATACGTGGCAACTAGTGGAAATTGGCTGCACCTGCTGGACCTGGAAAAAATAAGTAGTAAGCAAAAATCAAATTATATTAATATATTTTTTTATTTTCATGCAAAAAATCACAAATGATCTGAAAACGAGGATCAGGATGTTGTCAATGCAGTCTTATTTTTTCATATTACAAGATGCTTTAAGTAGCTGGCGAATGACTCTCCAAATTTCACTCCTTTGGATGTAAGACCATTTATCCAGCACACAATCTGTAACAGCAAACCATACATCTATTAATAGATATATTTTTCTAACATTCTGATAAATTTAGCAGAAAATTGTTAATTTCCTCTAGGACATATGAAATCAAAAGACTGAACTAACTCACTGACATAACAAAAACTCTACAAACTTAATCTATGTCAAATAATATGCCACATCTTTATTAAATTTGCGAGAAATTTCATCAAAATCTACATTGTAGAAAAAATTCTGTTCATGCAAAAGGTTACATTGTTTTGTGAGAATATATGCATCTTGATCAATAAAGTTTTAATTTCAAAGTGCAATAACACTGCAAGAACTTGAGATATGATGAAAGATGTGGAAGCACCATTGCTCCATAGAGATTTACACTTGTGTCACATTTCATGAATATCTGTCGAAGGATTACTTGTTATATAGGAATTTGTGGATTGAGAAACAATTAAAGGGCAATAACTCTGGTTTATGAAGTGACACTGATGGAAATTGCACATGCAATGCTGTCATGTAGTGATCTACATTTTATAAAGTTTTATAAAGTTTCATGAAGATCCATCAATAGATACAGGAAATATCCCTAATTTTTACCAAATCAAGGGGAAATACTTCTTTTACTAGGTAAATAATTGAGCAGTGTTAATGCGCTTATAATAATTACACGAGGTTTAGTGATTCTATAGATTCTACTAAACTATTTTTTTTTCAGTTACAAGAACTTTCAGTTAATCAGACGGACAGATGAAACAGAAAGGACAATGCCAAAAATAATATCCCTCCGCTTTTGGCAAAAGATAATAGTGGCAGTGGAGTTTTTCATCACATTTATTATTAATATTTCTCATATAATATGCCAGGAAATTCTATTAATTGGTGTATTCCTTTAAAATAGATAGGTAAAATTAAGAGTTATTTAAACATTAGCTTTTATAAAAACATAATATTTACCTGATTCAGAATTATCTTGATAGGATTCTTTTATGCAGTAATAAGCTGTATGCTGCTCAGGTATATACAGTCAGGCAGGCAGATCATGTTACAAAGTTGCACTTTTTCACAGAAGGTTCCTGGTATGAACAGTTTAAAGTACATATCGTATCCTAAGTGCTAATCAATAATATAAATAATTACAAAATGATAAAAGTTTTACAAGTAGTGTTATAAACATGACTGAGCTATATTCCAGAAAAAAATATCTGGGATTTATCCATCTGCCAAACTTCCTAAGACATAAAAGGTTGTTGATTTTAATTTCAAGCAGTTTTGTGTAAATGTTTCAAATTCAAGTATTTGTTAAGAGTAAGTAAGTAAGTAAGACAATGTTAAAGACAGTAATAATTTAAAAGAAATAAACAGTATAATATTGTTACATCTCACAATATGTTTCCATTTTCTCCCTGACTGACTCATCAAATGCCAGATTTCAAATTTTGGTATGACTACACAGATAAATTGATTCCACACAAAGTCATACACTTTTTCGGCCAGTTAAAGAAGACATCAAATACTTCAGTTGAAAAGCTATTGTAAAAGCATCATTTTTATACACATTTTTTCAATTAATGAAGACACGGGGGAGGAACTGTTACACGAGACTCGGTTGTGGGGGATATCATGTTACAGATTTAGGATGCTACTGTTACAGTATTACGGAATAACGTTACAGCATTTGGAGGATAATAATCGCTGGAGGTGTTTTGTTTGCCAAGGATATGGTAAAGATTTATCTCCTTTTTGCCAAAATACAAACTGTATTTCTAGATCAATGGTATGTACGTCATTTAAGACACTGTTTAACATGCGAAACACCGTACATTGATGTCCGGTTGTTAGATATAAATACTGCCACACAACATTCATTTCGTCACTTGAAGTGGTCAGGCATGTATCTAGAGTGTAACACAAAGAATAAAGTTGCTGTAACAACATTTAAAAACACAGGAAAGAAACAAACTAGAACATTTAAGCTAACATAAGGAGATGTTGGTTGTGATATGTCAAGAATGACATATGATGAACAGTTAAATAAAATTCAGATTCAAACAAAACAAAATACTAAAATCCAGTTCATAAAATTAAACGTGTTAATACCCTCAGTTCAACATGTTCATAACGGCTATTTCCAGACACTGATTCAAACAATGACGATCCTATATCAAAATTTTATGATGAAAAACCTAAGATTTCCACAGTTGATAATCCAAGTTATGCACAGCTAATCTCCTATCCCTTTTCCATGCAACTGACTGATCAGTGGAACAATCTCTAAATATATTGTTAAAAATAAGATCGCTGAGCGATAATCGAAAGTGCTCTTAATGTTTCTTTATTTATATTCGCATAGATTACTTTCGTTCAAATTTAAGACAATAGCGAGTTACTACGGTTATAAGGTAACACCTTCCCGAGCTTCAGATTAACCAATTTAGTTGTGCTTGCTTGCCAGATCTTCACTTACGAAGCTGCATATCTGCGTTTAGGCAGCTACGTATACGCGCCTGCAAAGAGACAGTGATTCGGTGGCTGTTTCAACAGTAAATACGTATACATATTTTCACAAAACCGGTTTGTTTTTTTGTTTTTTTTTTTGGGGGGGGGGGGGGGGGGGTTGATGTAAGTGCGCTCCATTAGTGATCCATTGAAACAGTCAAGAAATGGTTGCAACGGATCGCCAGCGGAACGTGTTGCATTAAATGCATCGAGATTTTGAAGCGAGTTATTATCTTTACAGAGTCGTTCAGAAGGCTTTCCCCTCTTTTATCAGGAAACATATGGTTTTATTATCCATCCAATGTACCATAAGAGCAGACCTTGTAGTTGCTACAGTTATGTTATGTAATCTTATCTAAGGTATAAAACAGAGGGACAGAAATTAGTGCATTTTGTAGGTAATAAGTGTAGAGGTTGGACATGATATGGATTTATTGAAGAGAAAATGATGGTTGTTATTTCATTTAATTTCTATGATTTACAACTAAAGGTATTTTATTAATACATGTACTTATAATTCAGTATAAATAAATGCATGTTTACATTTTGTTTCTTTATAGATTTCAATATAATAAGTGTATGTTAGAATTCAAAGATTTATTAAATACATAACACAGTAGTTTTTGAATTGCTGATTCAAATGACCTGTATATTCTCTTATATGGAAACTAGTTAATAAATGTATGTTTCTCTTTGTCTATCCATATTTTACAAAGATGGAATTTCTTTTGGCTGCATGATTTATCAAATGCTTTTTATAAAACTGGATCGAAATTGCTAAATTTGTATCATATATCATATATATATCATATATACATTATTGTAACAAATCCATATTTGAATAATTTTAACAGAAAGGCCTTTTCAGAAGTTACTGCATATCTCCAGCCTACACCCAGTCACATAAACGATTTGCCAAAACTGAATGCATCAGGTTTCAATTAAATACAGTCTGTGGTTAGGAAATGTATCAGTTTGATGAAACGCATTCCACTGAGCGATCTATTATATATGCGTTTCGTTAAGCGATCCATTATGTGATCCATTATACGATCCATTATGCGTTTCAATATATGATCTATTAAGCGTTCCACTGAGCGATCTATTGTGCGCTCCATTAGCGTGTTGTTAAATGACACATTTATGTTAATTAGCGATCCATTAGCTCATTTGCATGTGAAATTGGAACACGGTTTTGATGGTGTTTATTGGATTAACAACTTGCTTGCGGATC
>NW_026462827.1:0-2529 GCF_021730395.1 Mercenaria mercenaria | reverse complement strand
AAATTAGTGAATGGTAAGTCTGAGAATTTGCCATTGATTTGAGGTCAGTGACTTGAACATCAAGGTTGCAGGGACCTGATATGATTTCTGGTAATTTTTGTGTTTTTGAACAAAGAAACTATAACAGCTTTAGTTTGCTCATTTTTCTTGTTCACGAGGCAATTTTCTATTGTCTGTTGGTTAAAAGGTCAGGGTCATTGTTGAAAGAACCGACTACCTAGCCACTGCCTATTGTTAATTTGTTGAATATTGTATTCCATATAGCGACCTAAATATTTTGTGCATGTATGCACATCTGTTCAGGGATTTAAAAACATTAAAAATATATAGATTTATATTATTTCTTAAATGACAAAAAAGAACGCACGCATTTTAGAATTTTGTATCTGAATAAATTTTCATTAAGTGTCAAACGCTACCTTAATGATATGACTTGTCCTGCTTATTTAGCAGAGCCTTAACTTGTCGAAGGTTTATAGTATCAATTTTGTGTCTGCTTTTTTCTCGTCAAGTCTGTGATGTTGTACTGTATATAATATTTCAGCAGATTAACTTCTCTTTGAAAGTAGTCCAAAATGTAGTTCCTTGTTGTTTATGAAATCTGGTATAATGAGTCATAAGTGACAGGATGTGACAGTGATATTTTGGCTTAGTTTTATTGCTTATTGTCTTAAGAAAATATTTGGAGCTTTTTCATTGTGCGGCTATTTTAAAGGGTGATATTTCTCATACCTGATTATTTTTCTTATATGTAACATAACATGTCAAGATTTTTCTATTTTTTATAAGAAGACATGTCATACTACATCACCATATATGGTTTTCATATCATTGAAATGCTCTTAAGTGCCAAAAATGAGGTCTGGATTTTTTTATTATATATATGAAATAAAGAATGAATTGAATTGGTAAAATGTAACCTGGAATGAATCGGAATTACAATGTATGAGTTGCCTTGTCATAAAAACAAAAAAATACTTCCTTTTATCTAAAGTTTAATAATATATTTTGTATTGCAGTGTTATATAACATTTTTGTTATACTTATGTTAAGAGAAATAGCAAAGTTGCCTGTTAGCGGCGTATTGGCTTTATTATGTACAATTTTGATGACATATGCTTAGACTAGCCACTAGGCTTATAATAGATATATTTCTACATTTTTCCTTTTTTGACGAATTTAATTTTATAGAGACAAAAGCCAGTCTATTTTAGAATGATGTTAAAAAGTCTTGAATTCGAGCCCTAACATGATTGTATAGTGACATATAATCATTCGTCATCAAAATATTTTTCCTTTTTTGACGAATTTCTACATTTTTTCCTTTTTTGACGAATTTAATTTCATAGAGACAAAAGCCAGTCTATTTTAGAAAATATCACAGAGGAATGATGTTGAAATTATCATGATATTGGACATAGGATATAGAAATTATCATGATATTGGACATAGGATATAGACTGGCTCAGTTCACTACATTTAATCATAAAAATGTAAAAAAAAATACATCATAGTCTAGGAGCTAGTCTAATGTATGCTGGGCCCGAGTAGTAGTCTGGTCACCGTAGACGCAGAACTGCATGAAATGTCATATAAAACAGACATACAATATTTTATGGGGACATACGTCGGGCAGTAGTCTGGTTATTATAGGCGCAGAACTGCATGAAATGTCATATAAAACAGACATCGGGCAAGATGACATTATTATGCCGGGCAGCCGTCTGGTTTATCATAGGCACAGAACTGCATGACATGCTATATTAAATACAGTTCATACAATATTTTATGTAGTGTCTATTGCTACTGTCAGTGGAGTACAAAGTTACGTGAAATCGTATAAGTAGTGAAATATGCGGATTTGCATATGTCTTGTACATAGTTTTATTATGTAATATGAGTTGATGTATGACTTATGTAAATTGCTTTATTTACGTTGTAACTGTTTATACAGTATTTTATGTCTATATCATATATGATGAGAATGTTTATGGAGAGGATATCGTGACAATTGCAGCATCAGTAGTTAAGATTATTGGGCGAGTTGAATTGAATGATGGGAGTGTTAGGGAAATGAAGAAGTATAAGCTTTCAGTGAAAGATACTTAAGTTACTTTACATAAAAATATGTAAATTTCATTTTTATTTTATTACTGTATATAGATGAAATTTTGTTTGTTCAATAATTGAATGCCACACGCTTTTTTTAAAAATGGATTCCATTGAAAATGTTGTTGTTGTTGTTGTTGTTGTTGATGATGATGATGATGATGATGAAATATGTAGCCATATATAAATATACGTTAAATATAGGTTAACTTCTGATGGAATGTATTTTTGTTTTAAGGTAGTTGTGTGCGTTTGGGTATATTCATTTGATTAAAACTTATTTGTAGACACATACAAAAAGCATTGAATTTCGGCAAATAGAAACTTTGGGTCATGTATTTAATCCCCGCCGTGGCGGAGGGATTATAGGAATGGTCTGCGTCCGTCCGTCTTCCGTCCGTAACAAAATCGTATCCGATC